>NC_031789.1:5147126-5241954 GCF_001522545.3 Parus major
AGGAGGAGAAGGAGGAGAAGGAGGAGAAGGAGGAGAAGGAGGAGAAGGAGGAGAAGGAGGAGAAGGAGGAGAAGGAGGAGAAGGAGGAGAAGGAGGAGAATGGAATACAGGCAGCTCTCTCCAAAACATTCATTTTGATGTTTTGATATTCCTTAAGCTACAGAGTAACCTGACCAAAGTGGAAGGGGTTACAGCAAACCCAGCATGCTTATTTTCCAGGGAGCACAGAACCAAACCCAAACATGCACATCCATACATCATTGGATTTGCTGGTTAAATCAGCAAGTACCAGTGACTCAATTAGTCTCTTAGCAGTGCCTAAATGGCACTAATTCAGTCTGCTGGCTGCTGCAACACACATCTCCCAGGCTGTCCCTTTGGGTTTAGCAGTAACAGCATGGCTATTCTTCTCCTGACAGCACCAGGGGCCCCAGACAGTCTCCTGCTCTCTCTCTTTTCCTCTGTTCTGCCAACCACACAGAAAGAAAAGACCCCAGGGCTGACTGTGTGTGAACGTTGAGTAGGAGGAAAAAGGAAGAGTGAGACACTATTTCTATTCATTTTACAGCTTCATCCATCAAAAGTCTTTCTAAAAAAAACCAGAAAAATGCATTTCCAGAAGCTCCTGGTTAAGCAAGAGCAAGAGCCTAATAAGGTGTTTAAGACATTGAGCCAAGCTCTAGCAGCCGTATCTACTACACAGAAGTTCAACAAATTACAGATGTACTTACAGAAGTACTATCTGATTCTAACCTACACTCCCACCATTGTTCATCTGTTATTTATCTTTTCTGGGTTTAGGACAAAGGATAAATCATCAACATCAACACACCCTACTTTTAAGTGAAACTCTAACACCTTTGGCAATCTCAAACAGCAACACACAACCCCAGTGAACAAACCAGCTGACCCCAAAGTGCTTTTGCTGGGCACTCAACAGCACATTTCTTCAGTTAATTTTTGTGACTCTTCCTTATATAACAACTAATTTTCAGACAGATTGATTCCCTGGTGACTTGCTGCACATTGTGCAGCCACAAAAGCACCAGTGACAGTCAAAGAAAGTGACAGGAACAGTAGGCTGGTGTTAGGTGAGAAGCCAAAAGGAGTTTTGGCAGCAACTAAGTATATAAAGTGACCAAGCAACTACAGCTTCAAAAGTATTGAGTCAGTATGAACAAAATGTGCTGTCAAAACACAACATGTCAGAACTGAGCCCATCAGATCTAGTTTACTTGATGACTATACATAGAATTACAGGTCAGGAGAAACACAGGAGATCTCAGAGGAGGGAAAAAAACTTTGCTGATCAACTTACAATGGGGAAAGCAGAGTAATCTTGCCCAGAAAAAAAAAGAGCAAATTACACCTGAGCTCTTCTTTCTCTTCTTCATAATTCTGCTCATAACTTAAAAATGAAGGCTCATGAAAAAATGGTCAAAGGTGGACTCACTCTTAGTTTGAGAGACACATTTGTAAAAGAGGTAATATTGCTTTAAGTCCCTCCCAGCAGCTTCCCAGCTGACAACTTGGCATCCAAAGACGAGGTAGGAACTTGGCAAACATACAGGATTTCTACAACAATATTTGCAACATAAAATGAAACAAACAAATAAAAATAATACCCCTTTCAAGTACTAGACAGTAAGCAGGCCTTGCACTCCCACTCCCCTTTCCTTATTAATATTCAACAGTTTAAAATAAAGATATACCAAAAAAACCACCAGGGAATCCAGGGAATTCATTAAGCCTTCAGTATTTCAGTTCACCAGTCTCTGATTTCCAGTCAGCTGAAACTGGAAAGTCATTACTTCAGCTACAGCCCAGGTCAGAGGAAAGACTAATCTTAGACTGACAAAGCTGCCAGATTCCAGGCTCAGGATAAATGCAGAGTGGTTGGGGAATTGTAAGGGAGAGTAAGTAGAATGCAGTATCTTAATTAAGGAAAAACAAACAACCTGTGCCAACAAACAAGGACATCTACTTGGGCAGCATAAATCAGTGTTACTGATCAGGAGCCACTGGAGCTGCTCAGTGTGAAACCTGTACAGAGCAGGGCACAGGAACCACTGAGTCTCCTATTCTTGCATGTTTAGGTCAATTTGATATCTGGCTTTCAGAGGTGCTAAAGTATGAATTCTACATGTCCTTCACCCCTACCAGCCCAGACCCAGAGCAAGTACCCAGCTACTGTCACCCCACAGAGCCTGCCAAAGCAGTTCCAGAGGCCAGCACAGCTTACCACACAATCCCCCCCCTGCACAAATGTCAACGTTATCTTTCTTGCACTAAGGACAGGAAATTGTTGCGAGCAAGAGGAACTCCATGGGAAGTGTGCAGAAACAATATCCTGCTTGATGCATCCCCACAGCTTCTCAAAATGGTCCCAGATTTGCTGCTGAATCTCCTGCCCATATCCCTGCTCCTCTCTCTGCCTGCCTGAGAAATCCCCTCCTAATTCAGCTCCTAGCTGCGCCCAGTACTCCCCAACCAACAGGAACTGCTGCTACTCCTTCCAATTTTGCTTTTTTATAAAAACCTTAGAACCAGACAAGCAGATCTTTGTAGGATTTCTCTTTTCTGGATTTGTGTTTTTTATTTGTAGGTAAACTCCAATGTTGCACACAGATTATAGACTGCGGCCTGGTGTTTGGGAAAAGCCACCTTTCCCTCAGTGCTCAGTGGGGAGGGCAGGCAGAGGTTCTACCAAAATGAAGAGCGATCACAGCCAAATAAATGGAACTGTTTAAAAACATACTCTTGAGCAGGTGATGGTACTGCAGTTTATGGACATTTTGTCTTCCCTCGTCAGAAAAGCTGGCTTGCTAATTTATGGGCAGAGTGGGAAAAGCAGAGGGATACAGACAGACACAGAATACTTAAAACAGGCCTCAGAATGGAGACAAAGCTCCCCTTTCACCTCCTGCTGCTATTTACCATCTGGGATCCTGAAAAGGGGGTGATGGGTAGTTTTGTGATGGGTTTGGCAAGGGGCAGGACATTTAGGATTTTCTATGTGTAACGAGGTCATGTGTCAGCACCTTTGCAGCACATGGGAACACTATCCAAAAGAAGGTTCAACAAAGGGGTTGCCCTGGCAGAACTGGAATGAAATTCTCTTAAAAAATATCCTGGCACCAACACAAGATCTTAATAAGATTAGTAATAATAATAAATCTGCAGAAAGTACCACCAGAATGTAGCTTGGGAAAGCACAGAAAAAATTGAAGGAATGAATGCATCCAATTAAAATGGGTATTTTATATTATTCTATTTTTAGAAATGGAATGAAATTTCAAAGCAAAATGAAAATTCTGAATCACAGCATTTATACCACAGTTTGGAAACCTATATATCAGGTCACTCCATGTTTTTTGGCAACTTTTGCTTTCTTGAGCCCCTTACACTCTGCTTAGGAAGTAAGACCTGAACAGACCAATATGAAATGTGCTGCAAGTCTGTGGAGAGGGACAAGTGCTTTGTATTACAGTATTCTTTGACATTTCCACAATATTGGGGGTTGGGGTGGTAGAGATAACTTAGGATTTCAGTCTTTGCTTGTAAGAAGTGTAGTGGTTTTGTTATTTTTTTTTTTATCACTTTGTTTCACAAAAGCAATTTACAAAGAGCAGTTACATGAAATGAGGACTCCTGTCTTCATAAAGAGAATTATTAATAGGGTGAATTTCCCATCATAGGGTGCTACAGTAAATCTTTAAACAGAATCCTTTAGCCCAAGGACCTGAAAGTAACATGAGCACCCCGGCCTTTTGCCCAGACTGGATGTCTGCTGACTGAAGTGATTCTAACAACGCTCCTACTGCAGACAATTCAATTTGTGCACTGAATTATTTAAAATCTGTTCTCTACAAATGCCCAGATCTGACAATTAGTCACTAGAACTAATGCAATACTTTCCTACCCATGTGTTTCAAACTCCTGCTTGATAGAAACCCCATTTTCAAGTCTGAAAGTTCTAAACCCAGGATGTCACTACCACACCACCAACTACACAGAGAATTTAAAGGCAGTTTGTGCATTGTGGAAGACAAAATTTCACAAGGTACTGATGGGGAAAAAAGTTATGTCAATCCTAAAGAACACACCCTTTAAAACAATCACTGGATCATAGCTGTAATCGTACAGTGCCCAGGACGTAAAAGTGTTGTTTTTGTTCCTCACCAGCCTCTCCTCCATGCACGCACATCACAGATCCAGAACTAGAGTCAGGGAGCAGTAAAAGAACCACAACTGGCACACTGCCATAAGATACAGATGGACACATTCAGTCCAGCAAGAAGGGCTCTTCAAGGGATCAGAGTTCAGGATGGCTCCATCCCACAGCCTGGGTCAGGCTGCAATCAAACTCTTGGGCCAGAAAGCCACAGCAGCCACCCCCCTAAGGGACTTCTGGTTAAGCCACAGAGCACCAGACATGGTCCTGAGGGCTCCTTCAGGCCATCCCTGCCCAGCTATTGACCCCCAACACCCTCTTCTCTCACTCCCCAAGGTTTCCTCCTGTGGCATCTCCAACTGCAGAAGGAGCAGTGGAGCACCATAAGGAGCCTGGAGATAACTGAGCACACACAGTCTGAGTCTCCTGGACACTGGGGCTGTCCTGGGACACTCCTGGGACTGTCTCAAACACACTCCTCCTGATCTGAGTCTCAGGTCACCAACACAAACCAGCCTTTGGTGTCAAACAGAGCAGGAACAAAGCATGAAGCAACAGCAGCCCATGACTTTATAGTTTTGATTCAAAAATGGTAAGGTGAGGGAGGAGCAGGTGATGCCACATCCATCAATGGCAGTTTCCCACCCTTGCACCAAAGACAAGGCCAGCAGCCAGCACTTCCTGACACACAAACCACAAGGCAGGGACTTGCACATCCCCCAGCTGCTGGCGCCAGCCTCATTGGCCCAGGGAATCCACAGGAGGAGATGTGAAATAAAAACCCACCAGGTCTGATAGCAGCGCAAAAATCTTGTTTGTACCAATACTGAGTGACCTGCAGCACTGCAATCCTCTGACAGAGCCACAGCCTGAGCTTCTGCAGAGCTGCAGAAAAGCACCTTGTCCAGGCAGAACATAAAATCAAAGCCACCACTCAACATAACAATGACAACCACATGAGGCTGCTACTGACACTACTATATGGTGTCACCTACCTGCAAAAAAACCAACAAATAAGTAGCTTTTCACTCCAAAATTCCTGAATTTTTTCTGTATGTGTTGTTCTGCTCTGAGACAATAACCATAGTTATGCTTTGTCCCCCCAGTTTTGAGAAGAGCTGCAGAAGGAGGGCAACACACGCACACAGAGGTTAAAGGCACTGGACAATGCTCAGTTTTTGGTAAAATCTTACCAAAAAATAAAATAAATAAATAAACATAATCACAGTTTTGATAGTTCTGTGGGAAAAAAAAAAACAAAAAAAAAAACCAACCAAACAAACAAAAACCTTAGCAAATTTGCAACAAAACTGTTAAGTAATTAAGGCAAGACACTTCACACATGAACTTAAACTGCTAATTAAATCCCCCCTGCTTAATTGACTAGATTTGCATATCATTCAGTGAGGAATGGGAATGGCTTGGGCATTACACAAGCACTTCCTTGTACAGGAAGGCAGCTCAGTAACATAAACTAAGTTATAAGACAGAAACAATGCCAGTTTCTGAATGAAATATAAATTTTCAGCAGATACTTTCAACATGGTTTTGTGAGGAACATTAGACCAGTCAGACCCACTGCCATCAGTTACTACTCCAATAGTAATATTCAGAACTACAGCAAATGCTTTCTGTCTGTTCCATTTCCCTACTGTTTAACCCATGATCAATGTCTACTTAGTTATACAAAAAATAAGTTTACATCCAAGACAATCCACTTCTACTTGAAAAACCCCAATACCTTCATTTCAATAACTAGGAGAAAAAATATCAGTCTGTCCCTCTCTGCCACTAAACTTAGTGTGAATTTAAGGAATGTTTGAGCAAATTTCCAGACCTGTAGCAGCAAAGAATCTTGACTCTTAAGATCAACCAGAGTCAAGGAAAATGTGCAATTATCTACTACTCCAATCATTCCCAAATAAACCGAAGTGTGCGGAATAAACCCAGCCTGGCAGAAGCCCTGCTCCAAGGAGGTCAGATGATGTTTTCTTAGGTGGATAAAGACTCATAGTCAGGAACACAACCTCCCCCACATGGTAAAAAAATGGTTCTAGGAGTTCCTTTCCATAATCTGCTTTTCAAGTGATAGTTCTTAGACCAATGTACACCATTAGCACCTAGAGAATCAGGGCCATTCTGGCCTTTCCGTCTCCAAAAGATGATTGTAGATCATAACAACATCTCACCACTTTTTGTGGAAGTTGGTGTCACCTCAGTTGATTGCACATTCCACTCATAGGTATTGATAAGGAGATTATTTTTTTTACCTGATCTTATACCTTAAAAAAAAATCAATTCTTTATCTCATTTTTTAAAAAAGGTTCTGTAGTCCTTGAAACATTAATATTCTCCCTAACAAAGCCAGCAGCTGCTCTGCCAGCCTGTGACATGGATGGTTTTGTTAAAAGGTTTTCATGTGGGATTTTTTCAGTTCAGTGTGCTTTGCATATGAAACAGGACATTTCCCCACCCTCCACCCCCATTCCCTCCTAATCCAGAAGGGACCTTACTTCCTCCCTCTCAAACAAGCAGCTCATTCAGCAAAAGGGAAATCCCGAGATGCACTCGGGCACAGAGCCTAGAGAAGGAGCTTGAAGAAAAAAACAGAAACCAACAAACCTAAGAACAAAAACACCCCCACCCCCCAAAAAAAAGAGCTACCAAGTGTGTCCAAACCAGCCGGAACAGGATCAGTGGAGCTGGTAATTATGAATTTACTTCTGCAAACCTCTCATTTGGGACATAGTTCTACCCTACTGGTCTTTATCACATTTTTCAGGGCTGCAATTCTCTTTTGGTCCTACAGTGACACAGCCCAGAGCTGCAGCTCTCCCCTGCTCAAGCAAGAATCACAGATTGGAAAAACCTTTACACAGTGGCTGAGGACGAATTTGGACCAACTCAATTGTTACCTTGCCATGATAATCTGAGGCAAAATTTTTTTCTGGCTTTAAAATGAAAACAAAAACCAAGCAACCTTTTCTTAGTTAAGAAATTGGTTTGAGCAGGATGTGTGTGTCTTCATATTTCTCTTCCCTGAGACTTTGTGACATCAGAATTGTCTGCAGCAGTTAATTCTGATGTCACAGAAGATTTAAGATTTTGGCTGAAGGAGCAAAAAAGTTCAAAAGTGAGTTCAAAAGTTATTAATTAATAAGATATTTTTTTCAAGGAAAAAACCTACATACAAAAAATACAGCAATTTCAGTGTAAGGGTTTCACATCTGCCAAGATAGGAACCAGCTGCTCTTTTACAAGCACATGAATGAGCATCCCTCTTAGAAACAAAGGAATATATGGAGTTTTGTGTGACTCTACTGAAATCAAATCATGTTATAATAAGAGAAAACTGCACCAATAAATTAGTCCATCTAACAAGGGCAAATTTGATAAAATTTTTTAGAAACCTAAATTATAAATTTGCATGTAAATTTGTAAGAGCAGAATTCAAATGTTGAAACAGACATCTGAAAAGAAAACCTCCACTCAAATTTTCACTTGTAACATCTCAGCAGAATGTGGCCCTCAAATTACTGTCAATGAGGAAAACCTGGCCACATTTGGGAGTGATTTCCACATTTTAATAAATCCGGACCAAGTCCAGTGATCTCAGTGGAGTCAAATTACAGAGGCTGGAGTGAGGCACTGGGGCAGTTAGGGCTCCATGGTAGCATTTGGGGCAGGGAAGCTCCAATTTCTTCCCTTTCAGTCCCTGTCGGGGTTTCCCTGACAGCACTGATATCATACGGATATCCTGACTGCATCCCAGCTCACGAGAACTGAGCAAAGACCCTCAAGGTCTGGACCACAGGGACATTTAGAATATTCTCTCTTTTCTCTCACAGCAGGAGTTAAAGCTCACCATGAGCACACCAATCTGAGTGCATGGACTAAGCAGTGCAGGGATGTCACACCAGCCTGGGCTGTTCACACAGCTCTCAGCGACGATTCCAGGGAAGATGTTCCTGCTGGGAGCCTCCCCACACGCTGTCCCCTTTGTGCCACTGCAGTTTCTCCTGGAGCTGCAGGAACTGATGAACCTTCACAAAATAATCCAAAACAAGGGAAATAAAGAGAACGTTGCAATTCTTTGGTAGCACTTTCTGTCCCATGTTTGTGACTCAGTTTGTGATTTAAAAGTGGAGAGTCCTCTGGGTCACAGAATTAGAAGCTGCTGTCAGGAAAAACTCAAGTCAGTCGTGCACCACAGCGTGGAAATATAGGTGGTGCAATAACACCCGTGAGGGAATGTGGTGGAAACGTGAGCCCATAGCTCCCAGCCCAGCTCCTCCCCCGTTCCAGCGCCCCGGAGGAGTAACTGGGACAGAGCTGTGCAACACTCTCCATCCCCAAACTGCTCAACCCCAACTAAAGCCAAGCGTGACGATCTCTACAAATGCAAATGGCCCAAATGCCAAGACTAACATTTCTAAAACCTAATTCAACTCTTTCATTTCTTAGCTGCAGGCCCTTTGCTGCCACTCCTTTTTTCCACCCAAACAAAAGACTAAAGGGATGACTCAAAGCAACTTGAATTTCAAGCTAAAGCCACAAAGCACTGAATGCCTCATCTTTAACATTAAACAAGTGTGCAGATGATATTCTTTCAAGCCTCATCACAGTTAGGTTAATTGCTCAAAAACTGCAAAAAGACCAAATTTACTTGAAAGACACACGAGTAAGTTAATGCAACAAATAACAAAGCAAATCATGCAACAAATACAAGAAAAGAGTAGTTAAGGCACTGCCAACTCCCTCTACCCCTTCTTCCCCTCAAAATTACTGATTTGTTCTGTACTCACAATTTTATATAATAGAAGTATAAAATGATACAATAATAAAAATTTAATTTAATTTTTTTCCTTCAGAACTCAGTACAATACCTTTGCTCTAGAATCACCAGAGCAGAAGAACAATCAGTGAATCCATTATAAAAAAAAATATTTTCACAGAAATGTTTTTAGAAATTAAGGTTTTAGAAAAGGAGCACCTAATTTGCAGGTTGTGGAGGCCAAAGCCTTTGAGCAGTAGTTGTGCATATTAAATGACAGTAAAATAGAACACTTTACTCCACTTCTATCACTGTCTGCCACTGGAAATGGCCCAAAGGTTATTTGGCTCCTCTGGTTTTACAAGAAACTATACTGCTGTGACAAAAAAAAGGGCCAAAAGCCAAATAAAACTAAATCTTTGGCTATATAAGCACAAGGACTCATTGCATGGCATGTTTCTTATTAGTGACTAAATGGGATCAAAGAAATATCCATGATTGACCTGATGCTGCAGTCTGTGCTGCTCTGAGGCTGCTTTACTCCTCCCAGCGGCTCTGCACCACTTTAAACACAGTTATTTCCAGGGAATATTTCTAAATTATACTAGCACGGGTGAGATAATTCATTGAATAAACTGGAACTGCCAGTGGGAGTTTAGAATGGCAATTTTTGGGGTTTTTTTTCTTTTTTTTTTTGACACTGTTAGATTTCATATGAAGGTAAGTTTTCCAACTGTGGAATTGATGGTGCTTCAGAAAAGCCTGTTTAACATATAATTCTTAATAACAAAAATGTAAGTCTGAAATTCATTACATCAGTGAAGGTTACTGAAATCAAACCACATTTTAGCCTAAATATTGTGCATTTTCGGCCTTTTTTAGTCCACTACTCCATATAAAAGCTGTAAAACTTATTTTACTGCTATGAACAGGTAAACCTGAACAATCTTGAAGATTTTGTAGGGTGAAAAAATATGGAAAAATTTAATACTTAGTTCAATTATTTAAAGTAATTCACTGCTGGTACTACTACAACCTCTGTCTTTGGTAAGCAGCAGGATGCTTGTGCAACTTGTATTTTTTATTACTCAGCAGAAACAGCTCTCCAGACCTGCGCACCCTCTGGAATGGGTACAGGTGCCGTGGCATGGTCACACAAAGAGCCTCACACAAAATTCACACTGAAACAAGAAATTGTTTTGCCCTCTTCAAGTCCAACAAATGCTCTTGACTGCAGTGCTTTCTTCTCCTGAGATCATTTTGCTCAAAGACAGGAGGAACTTCCTTCTAAATGGTCAAAGCATACCAAGAGCAGCATTACAGAAGTATTTCAGACTTTTTAATGGTAATAAAAGCAACAACTTCTTACACAGCACTCAAGTGTCTGTAGACAGGGTGGTGATCAGTGACTGGGCTCAAGGATCTCAGAGGTCTTTTCCAGCCTCAATGATTGTGTGATTCTGTGAAATCCAACAAGTGAAAGAAAACGCTACAGCAGATATGCATCAACAATGCTGCAGAGCCCAGAATATCCCACATGAGTGCCCAGCTGACCTACCTGGAATAAAAATCAGCGCCTGTAACACAGGTAATGAGAGAAGTGGAGGGGGTAGAGGACTTCATAAAAATGCAGGATGTGACAGTGAAAAGATAAGAAATGGCTTTTTTTCCAACCCCAACAGATGTTGTTCAATTAAGAATGCAAATAAATCACCCTCTGCATTGTGAGTCAGAAAACACACACATAAAAGCTTTCTAAATACATTTCAGTTTAAACTTGCATAATTCTCCCAGTGGAGAAATCATCTTGAACTTATGTAATCCTTAGAAAGAGACATTATTACGTACGATTCTGTGCCACTAAGAAACGAGGAAGACATATCTAGAAAAGAGGTGCACCCACACATGATTAATTATATAGGGCTGGAGGGAAGAGAGGGGGAGAGCTGGAACAGAGATGCAGAACCCCAAGTCTGATGTTTCCACAGAGACTGAGCTGTGAGCGAGCTCCAGGGGCTGCTCCCCTTTTGCCAGCCAGAACTGTCTGTTATACTTAACCCAGACTTCCGAACACTTGATATCCTGTCTGCTATTTCAATGCCCTTACTCAATGTTTCAGACAGACATTACACAAACTGGCTGATGAAAAGGGTTGAGAAAGCAATAAGCAATCCAAGTCAATGACCTTATTCTATAAAATGATACCACTGAGTGAACAGCAGGCGAGGAACAAAGCACAGGGTACCACAGCCCCCGAATCTATCACTGGAATCTTTCCCAGGAAAAGACAAGCACCAGGCTCTACCATATCTTGTTGATAATGCTGCTGTCTTTTAATCCTTAAAGCCTGAGCAGTCCTTGTGCTTTCAGTGGCACTGATTCTCATACCCAAACAGAAACCGCTTCCATGTGTTTTTTTTTAAGAAAAAACTACAGAAAACCAAACATAAAAGTCCTGTTTTCTACAAAGCATGTGCAAAGGTAACTGTACATAAATCAATAAACAACAAAGCCAGAACCCAGGTTATTGATTAGCTCCTTTGCTGTTTACCTCCAGCACACAGAATGATGCTGCAATTTTTACATACACACACATCTCATACAGCCTAATGTACGTTTTCCCTTACCCTTTAAATGGGACTGTTAAAACAAGGCTGCCTGACTTAGGATGGCAGGACCTGCCTTATTTCCCAGAACATATGTCTGTGCAGCTTATCAGGTTGTGTTAATATGCATCCCATGCTTGGAGAAGCCTAATTTTACATGATAGCAACCAAACTATAGATGGAGGTGATGATAAGAGCTCCACACATGGTAATTCCCATTGGCTCTCAGAAGAGCTCTGTCCATCACACACTGACAGGATCAGAGCTCAAATTAGTATCAGTGCTTTCGTCACCTCATCCAACCAAAAGTCAAAGCAAAATCGTTATCTCAGTGCAGAGGGGCCAGACTCTATCAGCCAGCAAGATTCCCCAATGCCAAGGAAAAGCTGCACACTCAATCAACTAACTGCTCCTGATTTTAACTTGCTTTGAGGCCAAGCTTGTGGTCCTTGAATTTGCATCAGCAGATAAGGTTGGTCCTTATCCAAACCTTAATCATATTTCTTCATTAGTAAAAAATAAAATAAAAAATAATAACTGACAAATCCTAAATACAGGTAGAGAAGATCTCTGTAGTAGATCTCTATCACAACCTTAAAACTAGATCATGCATGTAGTGACCAACAGACAAGACCCTTTCAGTCTGAAGCCAGCTCTCATTTGCCCCATTCAGGGAGATCTACCAGGATTACAGCACCAACTGTCTACTAAACCAAATCCTTGTTAATAAGCAAAAAGAAAATACTGCAATAGCCGAACTACAGGGTCTCAGAGTAGCACAGTTCTGTAATACCCACTAAGGCCATAAACTTAGAGTGAAAAAAAGAGTGAAGCCACTCTATCTCAGCACTGGGACATTCTGGTTCAGATCTGTCCCTGGTCTCTGCCAGCCAGCACACAGGACGGAGTCTGATACACACAAGTCTGCTGTGGTTTGCGGGTGAACTGGTTCCAATTACTATGGGCTGACTGCTTGAGCTGTAGAACTGGCCCCAAATCCCCAAACCTTTGGATTAACCTGCTATGTTCCAGAAGATACGGAGCAGGTGATTTCAGTGACGATCTGAGTCTGAATCTCTATACTGACAATGAAATTTAAGACATACAAGACTGTACAAAGTGTAAAGGAGGAGGGAAGGACCAGAGCAAATTTGCTTCTCTGAAATTGTTTTCCAAGAATATACACTGTCTGTATTAACGACAAAGTGGAATAGCATTAAAAAATTGGTGCTGATTTATTAATTTGTAATACATATTACCCAGATACACAAAACATATGCAAAGTAGATATTATCTAATAAAATGTATCATTAACACATATGCTCTGACAGATTTCAAACAAAAACATGCTACAGTCCTACATTTTAAAGTAATGTTTCCTGTACGTGAAGATCAATTTGAATTAAGTGCTCTACAGCCATTCAGCTAAAATAGATCAGCCTAGTAATTGACAGGATTCTATCAATAGATTCTCAAAAATCCAGTATAAGTCATTTTTGTCTAATTTTTTTCCAAGATCCTCCTACTGGATTTGGTGTAACTCTTCCAAGACAGTTCCCTCTTAAATAAGAATTTCAGAGTCAAGTCCAAAGTGAGGTTTAAAATAAAACTAAAACAACCAAACCAAGCCAAATATAAGAAAAATAAATACAAAAAATCTGTGTCTTAATACTGCACATATGAAGACACATCTCCTCAAGTGATGGCAAAGCAGTCTGGCCAGCTGAGCCAGCAATGTGAGTTCAATCACCAGTGATCCCCAGTAAGAGCCAGCCCACTCCTTACTGCACTAGGGACATTCAAACCCCTCGCTTCAGTGAAATTACTCTGCCAGTAGATGAACATAAGGTTAGTTTTTCATGAGACTGGACACTGCATCTCCGGAGATACCCAGAGGCTGTGGCTGTGGCCCTGGAGCCCCTGCTCTGGCAGTGACGGGGGTGAAGATAAGGAACAAGAGGCTCCAGCCCTGTGCTGCTGCGCTGCCTGGACACGTTCGGAACAGCCTGGCGCAGACGCCTCCAGATGCTTTTACAACACCAATCCAAAGGCACCTCTCAGCAAGTGCAAACACACCCTCGTGGGTCAGCCAGCCCCAGCCAGCGATAACCGGGCTTGCAGCCTGCCAGGGACCAGGTGTCAGGCTCCCAGCACATCCAAAAAATAAGCGGTGTTTACACGCATCTTCAAAGCGTGCTACTGTTTGGGCAGAACACACGCCCAAACCCGAAACCACAGAAATGGAGCAGCAAGTGAGACAGCCCAGACAATGGAGGGAGAGGCAGAGGTTTAAATATTTTAGGCAGCAATTTTCAAAAGCAGAGATTATATATAATTCCCACCCTAATTCAAGAGAACTGACTTGGGGAACTTAGGAACTCTACTGGAGCAAGAGAGCCGTGGTTGACTCAGCACCATTAGATCACTGCCAACAAACTCTTTGTCCAACACACATGCACGTACCTGCTGCTTTGTTCTTGATCTACATCTGCAAAACTGTTTGCACACTTGGGAAAAACTGCTGATGTTTGCATAAATACTGTCCTCTCTCTGGGTACACGGGATGTCGTTCAAGCTGGTGTCACTTTTCAACTTTTAAGCTGTAAAAGGCTTCTAAACTAAACTACTGCCCCAAGATGTCAATGTTTTTGTTTTAGGGACTTCTAAATTTTTACTGGAGAATCTCTAAAACAATTATTGAACATCAGGTAGAGCATTTTCCATTGGAAAACAACTGAATCCTCAGTTCTTGGGCAAAAATTGTGCAACAATATTTTTCATGTCAGTTTCTACCAAGAGGAATAAATCTGTCCTGCAGTCTGAACACCACTGCCAGGGAATAAACTCAGAATCTCTCTGCTACACCCACCACAAGATATACCTAATAACAAATAAAGGTTACTCCTGCCAGGAGGCAGGACTTTAGGATAAGACCCAAATTGCAGCTCTACTCCTGCAGCCTTTCAGATGGCCATAAAGCACAGCACAGCAACCACTGGGCAGCACCTAAAAACCCATGTCCTCCGTCCAGCTGTGCCAGCACCGTGTTGTTCCACTCACAGCAATTTGGGTTCTTTGATTCTGCTGCACACTTGACCTGGCTAAACCTTCCTCCAGCTGAGCGAGCTGCATGTTGTGGCAGCGCTGGGTTAGAAGGCATTGTGAAATAAAGTGGGAGGCCTCATGCGCTCATTTGTGTGTCAGTATCCAGAATGCTGCTTCTGGCTTCCAGCTACTTCATAGAAGTGCTGCTGGGACTTGAACCGTGGGAACACAGCAGCACTGGGTGTATGGGTGTGTTCACACATGTGCAAGGACAGCTCTGGCTCTCCTGGGCCCTGCTCACAGACACTCCTGCTCAGGGTACAGATGTCTGGCACACAGGTGGGGAAATCTCAAAGTGCTGTCAAGTGTTGCTTGATTCAGTATTGGAGAAAAAGGGTTTGAAATAGACTCAATTGAACCCATCCTCCTCTTCTGGAAATAGCAACCAACAAAGCCTCCAGGGCTGCATATGAACTAATATCGTGTGAGTGGAGCATCCTGATGTGAGGCAAGCAGGGAGCTCTGTCACATGGGAGTGGAGAGAAGCGCCATAGACACACTGAGGCCACACGGGTCCCACAGGAGAGCACACATCAGGCAGCAAGAGCTGAGCCCAGGAAAAGACTTTGGCACATGGTGGATTTCTAGGACCCTGTTTTGCAACCCTGCCAGGTTATTCACATTTTTAATTTCTAGAAATACCCAAAAATGCAATGGTTGTGCTCCACACCAGTAATGGTGGATGAGATGAGACGGGTAGGGAAACAGGACACCCACACAAGTAGAAGTGTTGGTGCAGAGAGAAAGCAAAGCACAACAAATCTTGCATGGGAAGGTGGAACACAGTGAAGGACACAAAATAAGTAAAACAGCAAAGTCATATGGCTCAAGAAAAGAAAGAGCCTTGGGAAGTGGCAGGAAGGTGGAAGACCTTATGGGAGGTCAGTAACTTATCCAAGCATGAACAAGGAGGACATAAAACCAAAAATTTTTTAGAAGAGGGTAAGGAATGTGACTGAAGCCTTTATGGTCTAGTGAGGAGCTCCAGCAGTCATAATTCCCTCCAGCTTTTGGTCAAGACCCTTTGCTGATGTCACACAGGTAAGGACAAAGGGTTCCTCTGCAAGTGGGACGACCAGGCAACAAGAGTCTTGTTCAACCGACATGGCTGACAGAGAGAGCAGATCTCTGCATTTACACATCCGTTTCCTGGTACAGAAGGATGGATATGCACTACAGATATTTGATGTAGAGAGAAATATGCATTGAATGAAATATCTAGGAAAAGCTACGCCTTGTAGCAAAGCTTTAAAACCACGCCAAGGAAAAAAAAAAAAGAAAAGGGAAAAAAAAATAAGAAAAGAGAAAGAAAGACCAAGAGGGAAAAAAGGCAGTTCTGCCACCACACTGAATCTGCAACCCAGATCCTCCATTTAAGTCAGACCCTTAAAAGGCAGAGCTGTGCTGGCAGAAATCTCCAGACCTCATCACAGAAACCTAATAGAGACACATGAAAAGGTCAAAACACTCACTGCTGCTTAAACAGCCATAAAATTGGTCATATGCATCCTAAGCTACCAACATACTACCAGAGCCCCAGGGAAAATACACCACACAAAGCAATGTGTGTACACATACAGAGAAATAAATAAATTGAGAAACTGAAAAAAAAAGGACACTCCTGAAAGCAGAAAATCTGACACAGCAGCTTATGGCATACCATGCACACACAAACACCTCTATATGAAACAGAACAAAGCAAAGCTGAGATCTACATCAAAAAGGAAGCCCACCACAAAGACATATGTGCTTCTCCCTTTCATCCCCGAGACAGCCAGAGCCCCACAGACACACAAAACCCACACAGGATTTAACACACATGGAATGGGACCATCCTGTCATTTCTTCACTAGGCATCTAAACTTTACTCCAATGTTACTTGCCCCTGGCCACAGCCTACCAATCTTAGAGTCTGATTAAATCTCTCCATAATTATCCGCTCACACTGCTACAACACAAATGACCTTAGCATATGATATCCATTGGCTAAGCCCAATGGAAAAGGAAGGATAAGCGTACAAAATTCTGACAGCATCATCATGGTCTCCTCAGGACTGCACTGCATTAATAGAAGAGTCCTGAAGGCCTTGAAAATTAATATGAGATAAAGCATTCTGTTTTACCCCACTGTATGACCACACACCACTCTATTCTTCCCCACCTCATTCCTTGCCATCTTCTAAATAGATTTATGCAGGAGACTTAGCATTTCATCATGATGGATTTCTGGCAAAAATTTCCAAAAAATAGATGACCACCATTTCCTCAGACAATTTTTGGCACTCAACGATTTGGTATTTTCAATTCACTCTGCAAGAAGTGAAAAAGCTGCACTCCAGGCAGACTGGAGTGGAGAGGGTGAGGGAAGAGTGTTTCTCATGTTCTCATGTTCTGAATTAGGACCTATGAAGAAGTCCCCCAAAAAAATGAAGCACAGACAAGGTTTAGTAATATTTTCCTGTTCTCCTTCTTCAGCCTTGCCTGGGGTGTTGGATAAATGATGCAGCTGAAGAGAACTGAAAAAGCCTTGCAAGAAAAGGAAAGCACTTCTCTATTATTCATTTTAATTAGACTCTGGAAATGACCAAGCTAGGGGAATAGGGCCCTTCTACATTTCTTGACTTTACTTCCCAAACGAAGCATGCTCTAGAAGATTCCTTCCCCGGCAAGAAAAATGTCTCCAGATTGAAAGCCATATTCTCCTCTCACATCCACGTAGATCTATCCCACCATTCCATCTGGGCACATGACTGACAGAGAATAGACAAGCCATTAAAAACACATCCACCTCCAAACACGGGGATAATGTGCCTCATTACTGCCCAGCTTTGTCACAGCGTCCTGACACTCCGGGGAGGAAAAGGAGGGGTGAGGACAAGGACTGAGCCAGGGTCCAGTAAAAAAACTGGAAGAGTGAGACCCTGCTTCTTAATCCAGTACTGTGCAACCCGGTCAGATGGGCTCATTAGGCCTCCCTCCTAGTCTGGTTGTGGAATTACTGCACTGTTTGCACAGCATATTTTTCTTTTTAAATATGGATTTTGTCTGGGTATTTTTGTTGCACTTTTTTATAAATAAAAGCTCTACCTTAGTCAGAGTGTGTGTCTGTCCCTTTAAACAGTTATTTAGTAAGCTAATTCAGAATTTTCACAGTGGGCTTTAAACATCGCTTCTCTTCTCCAGTCTTATGTATTGCCCTTCCACTCCAGACATAAAAACTCAAAGCTTAGAAATCTCTGACAGTAAGGCAGAGCCCAACCAACAAACCTGCCCGGGAGAACTCGGGAGGCAGGAGTTTTCTTTCCCCTCGCACCGAGGGGAAGGAACAGGAAGCAGAACTGCTCATCCCCAACCACTTGCACCGTCCCAGGAGCGAGACAGACACCCCGGTGTCTGTGAGTCCCCAAGGCCTTGCGGCACTGCTCCCCATGGAGCAGGACCGGTGCCAGATGCCGAGGCAGCCTCCCACCCACACACCAGGGATTCTGGGATACAAAGGGGGCTCAGACTGAAAGAAAAACAAGTGGCACCTAAAAAAGTTGTGCTTTAGCTGTCTGGCTTAGCACAGAACGGCATGGAATACCTTAAGGAGCTGCTGCAGCTGGTCCTAGACAGAGTCATTTGCTGGATGTACACATAATCCAATACACAAAAGCCTGTCTGCTGGGGAAATTTAGGCTTCACAGGGATACTCTAAGAGCAAGGACTTCTCCACGTTCCTAACACTTCATCCATAAACCAGTAACCTGCACTAACGGCACAATTTTTTTTCTTAACAGGCATATTTTATTTCCATACAAGCTTTTAGAGCATTCAGCCTGCACCTCCATCCCTGGCAACACTCAATCGACCAGAAAAGTGCATGGACTTGTGTCTGGAGCCATCAGTACCTGCTCTTTTTTCTGGCTTCTTCCTTGCCTTAACCCCCGAGTGAAGAAGCCCTTAAAGATCCAAAATCACGCACTACCAGATAAAGTCTGGAGCAGTGTGATGGGCTTCAAAGATCAAATTCCACATAGAGTAAAATATACAAATACATATACATAATTTAAACAAACTCCAAACACCGTGGCCAGAACACAACCAGAAAAATAAAGGTGGCATCTTGACCACTGCTCCTCCAGAGTCGCACACACACACAGAGAATGGAGAACACGATTAAAACTGCTAAATGACTCCAAGGAAAAGCAGCTGGTAACAATTTGAGTATATCGATGAATGTCACTGAAATTCCCCCCGCCCCCTTTAAAATTACAGGCACCACTTACCCGAGGGGCTTTCCTCTTGTATTTGTTGTTATAGTCAAATTTTTCTTTCATTTCATCTAAGAGCTGGCCCAGTCTAGCTTTCTCCTCTTTCCCAGTATAATCCTGGCTGAGGAGGATATAGGATCTCCAGTTTGCAGAGTCAAAGCCCCAGTGGCAAGTCCTGTTTTCCAGCGATTTGTGAGAGTGGACCACAAATTTGTGTGGTGGATACATGAGCCTGCAGTCCAAGCACTGGATGCAGGCTGCGCTGGGATTACTGTAAAGCTCTGGCACCAGGAGTCCCTTACACTTCCCAAAGCATTCATGATACACCTTGAAGCTCTTCTCCGTGAGCTCCAGCTCAATTGTGCTAGAGAATTCCTTCTTGCAGTGGGGAGGATAAGTGCCACCATAAAGCAAGGCGTTACAAAGCCTCTCAGCATCAGTTTTCGTGATGAGACCGCAGGAAGGAGCGGAGAAGGGCAGGATGCCCATGACTTTGAGGATTTCCAGCTGGTCAGCAGTGCATCTGGAGCAGTAAATATGTAGCTCATCACACACCGAATTAATCTGCTGCAGGGAGAAGTCCCTGAGCACCGAGTTCAGGATCTGGGGCAAGCAAAGCCGCTTCTCTCCGCCCACCACGAAGCAGGAGATGGTTTCCCCTTCCAGGATGGTCTCGCACCTCTCCGTGGATCTGTCCGAGGGCATGAAGAAGGGACCAGGCATGACCGGAGGAGGCTGGATCGGGGGCAGATGCAGTACAGGTTCCGCTGGGTCTTTGCCATTGTCTTTCTTGTACATCTCCTGTGCCCATCGTGCTGAGAAAGCAGCAGGGCCACCCAGGGAGCTCATAGAGCTCAGATGAAACTGTTCCAAGGTCTTCTGCAGTCCTGGATGAGGCTGGAAGCTGCTTCTACTTACAGTCTCCATTTTTTAGTTTCTATTCCCAAAACAAACAGCAAAAATCCCCAGTTATCTTCCACCCTGGTGCAAATCCACTTAAGGGATTTTTTTAAAGGAAAATATATGAACAAATTAAAACAACCCACCCTTGTGTTCTTCCTCCTTCTCAATCAGCAATCCACTAACGGAGAGGAAATAAATCCTTTTGTATGCGTGTCTCTCTCTTCTTTCTTTTCTCTTCGTTCGCGTTACAATTTCAAACCCTCCAAGTCTCCAAGCTGCCCCGATGGAGCACTGAATCACAGCAAAAAGAGGTCTTCATCCGAGCACTCACCCCCTCAGCCAACCCCCAGGCAAACCAATCCCTCCTCCCACACCTCCAACACACACTCACACACACACACACACACACCACCCACAGAAACACAAGAAGTCTGTGCCACGCTCCGAGCACCCGGGGCTCAAATATGTTCTGGCGGCTGCTGCTTCTCTGCAGTGATCCCCCTTCTGTCCATATCCACCGAAGGAAGGCGCGGGGGAGGAAAGTAAAAAGCAGGAGGAGGCAGAACGCTCGGTCTGTGGAAGGAACAACGCAGGAGAAAAGGCCCAAATCTCTGGCTCTGCCAAAGCGGCGCGGGGGCTCCGCACGGGCGTGGAGCGGCTCCGCTGCCCCTCGTGGTCCCTCTGCTCGGCCTGGGAGGGCTCCTCGCCTCTCGGTTCGCCTTCCTTCCCTTATTTCTGCCGGTGATCTCGTTGTGCCGTGGGGAGCCGCGGTGAGAGCGCGCACATCCTCCCAGCTCCTCTTTCCAGCAGTGACTGAGAGTGCCTGAGAGCTGAGCTAATGCAGGCGGGCTCAGCCTCCCGCCCTCCGCCTCCCCCCCTCTGTTTGTTGGTGTCTGCCTCAGTCATTGAATCCCGGCCAAGAATGTGACCAACTCCCCGGCCCGGGCTCTTCCAGGAACAGCGCCCGCCTCCCGCTTCGCGCTGAGCCCAGACCGGCCGGGATCTGCCGCGATCAGCCGAGCCGAGCCAGTCCAACAGAGCCCGGCCGCGCCGAGCACAACGGAGCTGATCCAAGCTCAGCCGAGTCGAACCGAGCTGGGATGTGCCGAGTTTAGCTGAGCCGAACAGTGCCTAGCCGAGCCGTGCTGAGCGGTGCCGAGCCAAACCGAGCCAAGCTGAACAGTGTCGAGCTCAGGCGAACCGAGCCGAGCCTCTGCACGGACGGGCGCGCGGCACGGCCCCGGCGGCAGCGCCGACGAGGGAGGGAGCGAGGGAGAGGATAAACTGCTGGGTTCACGGACCGCCGCGCCGCCAAGGAGGGGCGGTAGGGCGATGGCTTTTTCCCTCTCGCCGCTGCATTTCTGGCAGCAGTGAAATGGAACAAGACGGGGGAGAGGCGCTGGTCGCGCTCGCACGGGCACGGAGCGTGTGTGAGCACTCACGGCGCCCTGCCCGGAGTCAACTGTGAGCACACACCCCGCACCGACAGCAATCACTGGCGTGAAAGCGCGACTGATGGGCGACAACCGCGCGGGACGAGAGTGCATCCTCGGGGCACCACGGGACACCGAAGCCCCGAACCCACTGAGCGCTGCAGGCGAGCGACACACGTGTGCTCCCTTGCTCCGACGCACGTGTGTGTTCCCTGCTCCCGGCACACGTCACACGCTCCTTCCACCCACAGGCGACGATCAACGCGTGGAAGGAGCGAGAGGCGCAACCGCAACGCGGGTGGGCAGGGGCCGGGGGTTGTCCGAACCCTCGCTGGAGCAGGAAGGCAGAGGCAGCACTAAGGCCACGCTGGTGGCCAGCGTCGGCTCCTGGACTCCCACCCGCGGGGCCGGGACTGTGTGGGGGCACCGAGCGCCCCCCGCACGCCGGGAACGGGCGCCCTCTACCGACCGATGAGAGATCACTGCGACCGCCCCGCGCAATAGCGGCCGGGGCGCGGACACCACTAACCAGGGTGCAGATATACATGCGCATGGTACGGACAGTCACTGCGCATGCCACGAACACCACTGACCACTGACCAGGGCATGGACAGTCACTGACCACTTCCCAGGGCACAGATATACATGGCACAGAGCGCAGATAGTCACTGACCATGGCACGGACACCCAGTGACCACTGCCCAGGGCACGGACATGCACTGAACATGGCATGGGCACCTACTGCTTGGGGCAGTGACATATCCACTGCCTCAGCACAGACACACACTAGCTATAGCACAGACAGTCATTGACCATGGCATGGGCACCACTCACCACTGACCATGACATGGACACCAACTGACCATGGCACAGACCCCTACTCCCCATATATGGATATCCATAGCATGGACACATGCTAACCATGGCACAGACATCCAGTGCATGGACACCAAGTGACTATAGCACAGACACCCACTGCCCATGGCATGGACATCCAGTGCCCAGGGCATGGACACCAACTGACCATAGCATGGGACCACTGCCCAGCAGCACTGCCAACTTCATTATGGATTTATTATTCATATCAGGAGTGAGATGCTCTTAGTTTCTACAAATATAAAATTTCAAAGCAAAAAAACTGTGTTTTCTCCCATTTTCCATGGACTGCACACCCAGAATTCTAACAAACATTTCAAACAACACTTAGCATCACCATAAGAATAATAAAGAAATAAGCTGAAAAGGTTTCCACTGTTATCTCAGAGCTCTGTCAACTGTGTGCCAAAAAGGGCTGGGGAGCACTTTCACACCAGCACAATTGTTAATATTGTTTGTAATGCAACAAGGACTTTAAGCACTGCTCATCCATAGAGTGTGACTGAGGGACACAGACATTGAATTTTGGACAGTTTCCTCTGGAAGAGTTCACCATGGCAGTGAAACAGCAAAAAAAACAAATCAGAACAAAAGTGGAGGAGCAAACAGACAAATATGAAAACAGTGCTTAAAAGAGCAATTGGAAAACAAAACCACTGTGATTTACTCAGACTCATTGTAATGGGGCAGGGCACACACCAACACTCTTGTGTTTTATTTGTACTTTTATATTCTGAAATCCCATTCAGAATAAAAGGAAAAGGTGTAAGTGTTGTTTAAGAGCTTGCCCCTAAATCAGCATTTCTCCAGAGAGGAACCCACTCTCACATACCCAACTTGGATACCCACCCTCAAAGTGCTAAATAGCTTCAGAAGAGGCAGGAACCAAACACATTGGTCCAGATCAGCAGCTATGTGTTCATGTGCTCAGAGAAGACACTTGGAGGATCTTCACCAAATTGCTTTAATAGAAAGCCACTGGTAGCAAGAAGGACCCATGAAGTTTCTGTTTATACAATCCATCAGATGTGGACTTGCTGATCCATGAGTGGGATTTTTAGATACTACCACAGTATCAAGGTCTAAAGATGGGATTTAACAATCTAGGCCATAAAGTTCTTGTTGATTCCAGATGCTAAAGAAGTTACCACTTAAAAGAAAACAGGGCTAGGAATTAAGAGAAAGCAGGACTAGGAATATTCCTCACTGGGTAACGGGATAATCGAAAAGGTTTTAGTTAAGAATATTTTAAAAAATTATATTCTGCAGAAGGTACATATGGTACCTTTCAATAATATGAGGGACATCCATCCACTCCACCATTTCCAAACTGAAGAGTGTGTTTTAATAGAATGAAAACCCCTCCCAGTATTCAGTCTCCTCTTAGAGAAGCTCTGCCTGTGACAAGGGAGAAGCGCCAGACACACAGTGAATTCCCCCAGGGCTGTGGCAGTTGACCAGACTGTCATCAGAGACACTTGGATACAATGGGGATCAGCAGCAGGATCACTCCCTAGATGGATTTAGTGCAGTTTCAGGCTTTTTTTTTTAATCCACTAAAATATAAATGGCCAGATATACTCAAACTTCACATATGGAGTTCCCAATTCTTTTAAAGAACCAAACTGCAGCCTGCAGGAAGTTTGGACAGCAATGGAAAAGCTTCTCAGCTCTGGAAGCTGGGGTGGGTATTTTCACTCCATCTCCTTCATCCCCTAGAAAGGATAGCAAGCAGTAGCCGCAGCTTAAGAGAGGTGCCATTTTCTCCTCCAAATGACTTTTTAATGCAAGTAAATCACTGGATCATGCAATAGATTGTTTATAGGTGGAATTCACAAATGGAATTCCTGAAGCAGAGGGGACTACCAAAGAGACAAGGAAGGATGGGCCTGTGGTTAAGACAGAAAACTCAGGACATCTGGGGTCTATTCACAGATATCCCACAGATTTCTTGTTGCCTTGGGCAAGTTGCTCATTCTCTCTGTGCCTCAGTTTCTGTATCTGCAATACTCAGACAGTGAGCAATTGGAGTGGCAGCTTCCAAACCGAAAGCCATGACAGGACAGAAACCAAGCTTCAACTCCTGCAGTAACAACACAGCAAAATTTCCATGTCTTTACATCCCACAGACTCGGCAGAACTAAGCAGCAGCAGGACAGGAGAAAGGGGAGTGAAGGGAGCTATCATGTGGCATTAAGGTGGCAGCGGCTTCTCAAGTCTCTGCCTCTCGATGATGGACTGAAATCTTAAACTCAGATTAATCTGTCCTCCAGTCACTGTCTTGCTCCAGTTCCAAAGCCCTGGAGCTGGAGAAAGGAGAGGGAAAAATATCTCCGAGGAAGGGCCCTAACACCACAGTGTTTTTCTCACTCTCTTCCTCTTCTCCTCCCCCTCTCCATTGGCTTCAAGGCCAACAGCTCCTGGAACACAAATGCTCTTGTAAACTTCTGAACCACACAGCCCTATGGTGGGTGGGTGTTTGCTCCCTGCCTGCCAGTTCCAATCCACCCACAGATTCCAAAGGCCCAGAACAAAAAGCAGACTCCATTTTCCATATTTAACAGGCAGTTCTCTTCCCTCTCCACCGCCTTCACTCGGTGCCTCTCCCCAGCACCAGGTCCCACCTTTTTTACGTCCCCCAGGCTGGGGGGATGTTGCCTGTGTTTGTACACACAGAGGAGAGGTGTGTTCCAAGAGGGTTGCCCCCAGCCCCCTCTGGTTCTCACTGCCTGTCTGCTTGGGGAGAGTTGGGGATTAGCAAGGGCTGTGCTGCATATTGCAGCTATTTGACAAAACGTTTGGGAAGGGCCTATTGTGAAGACTGTGAAGAAGGGTGGGGGGAGCGTGGGTGTGAATGTGACACGTCAAAATTCCTGCTGCAGCTCACATTAGACAGCACAGCCCTTGGAGCAGCCAATTTCCACTTTCTCCATGCTTGTACTATGCATATTCATTGGTAATTGTGACAGAAGTAAAACAATTTCTGCATGGCCAGGATATTTCCTTCCCTCTTTTCATTTAGAGATTATCATTTATCGAGGTTGTAATTTTCAATAATCAATTACAGTGAAGCTGGGGAATGCCAAACTGTCTATGGAATAAGGTCTCATACTCTCTGTTGGAAAGGATTATTTGAGAGTTAGGTGGTCTTTTTCATTCAAACCTTTAAATTTTTCATCAATGTGCATATTCCACTTACAGGAAATTATTTCACAAATGTGAACTAAATTATCTTTTTGGCCAAAATCAATTTTGAAACATTTATTTTAAAGACACTGCTTCTTTTTGAACATATTTCTCTGAAATATGCACTGAAAGAAGTGAATTTAAGACATCTAAAAAGTCACCCAAAAACATTCCAAGAATCATTCATATTTAAGATGAACCAAACAAAAATTTTCACTGCCTGAGAAGATCAGCAATAGACTCATGACAACAAAAATAGTCTTCTTTTAAAATTAATGGAAAACTCAACTATTTACAGTACAGCTTTCAGGGCAAAGAGCTCAGTGAGGTGGCTGGGACTTTTTAGCAATGGCAGCAAGGCTGGTTTTAAGGCTTTGGTCCAGCTCACTGATTTTATTTTACCATGTTCACAGCAGCTTCTCCCAGAGAACCCCATGGATTCAGAACTCATCATTATTTCCTTGACCCTTTTCCAAATTCTTGGCTATGTCCAGCTCAGTTCCATAGCCTGCCTCCTCAAGTACAGAACCTCTTGGTCTTGGCCCATTGGTCATATATCCATATAATGAACATATGAGCTGCTTAAAACATGACTTGCTCTCACCTAAAATTCATATTTAATTTGCAGGAAATCATCAGGCATCCTAGGAAGTATGGGAGGTGAGGTGTTAAAATCACGTGAAAGAGTTCTCAACTTTTTGGATTTTTTTTGTCCCAAGTTGCCTGGTATGTTGCTCAGGGCTGCCCCTCCCTCCCTTACACACTCTGTACCTACAAGTTCCGATGGATGCTGCAAAACACCTCATAAAAAAAAATTTCCGAAAAACATTCTTGCTACCACCAATAAAAAAATTAATTCACTGGGAAAAATCAGAGTCATAGAAGGGAATAAGGCTGGAACTCCTGGGATTCACAAAGGAGCTCACAGAATAGTCCTGTAGGGAAGTCAGGGCTGCACAGACTTTTTGCCATTTACATGAACAGCATAGCCAGCAATAAGCAAACAAGGCAGAGCATCCACATCCAGCAGAGGCAGGGACAGGAATACCAAGCCAAAGCCTTGTCCCTGTCAATACTGCACTGAACTGCTGCTGTCCACCCTCAGCAGTTCCTCCCAAAGCCACCATCACCATTCTTGAGAAGTAAAATCAACTCATTTCAGAAAAAGTTAAGCATGGATTTAAGCAAGTCTCTCCCACAGTTCATCCCAAAGCAATCCATATTAAAGGAAGTATGCCAGCCTTGCCCTACAGGAGCTCCTGATCAGCAAGATCTGTATTTTGCAAATAATGTTGATAAGCTTAATGCACCTTTGCTACAAAGACTCTGTTAGATCTTCTGATCTACTCACTGTGTTTTTATCACCATGGCTTCTGATCCTGGTCTCTCTCCTCATGTCCTTTGGTACATCCTTTACAGCAGCTCAACATCCAAAATCATGGCAGGGAATGAGTCTGCTTGAAATTTATGACCTCTTCCCTCTTGTTGTAAAGTGATCCCCTGTCTGCTGGTCTGACAGGTGAACCTGCAATTTATTGTAGAGGTCTGTGCCTCCTATAAATAACACATGGAGCACCAGGCACTCTGTGGAGATCAGTGCTTGCATCATCACTCATTCAGAACATGCTGTCCCACAAATCCCAGATTCCTACTCCTTTCTCACAAATTCTTATGCGTTGATCTCATATTTATTTCATTTATGGGCTTTCTGAATGAACCTGTGATTAAAGTACATGCACACCTTACTAGCATAATGAGATTTTTCCTACAAGCATGTAATGAAAATTAAACAAATTCATTCTGTCAATTTACAGATGTGGAACTGCAGAACAGAGAGGATATACAACTGGCTTAAGGCCACCCTGAAGATCTTTATCACAATCCAAATCTTTTACCGAGTTAAAATCAACTGCTTTTAACTTCACAATTGGGTTTTTCCCTAACAAAACTCCACAGAGTTTTCTAATTCCTAGAACTACTCCCAGATCAAAACTATGCAATAACAGACTCCAACAGTGAAAAACAAAGAGGACTGGGGATGTTTGAAATTTTTGGGTTTTTTTTGGTCCCTAAGACTTGTTCCATACTCCAGTGGATAAGACAGCCTAGGCTTTGAATCAGACATTTCATCTGGTAGACACAGGTAGTGAAAGTCCCCCACTGTATTAATATTTACTGAAATGTCTGATTTAAAATTGTCCTGTTCCCTTTTTCAGGAAAAAAGCACTGAACACTTCTAGACAGCATCAACTGTCAGACTACCTTTTATATAAAGCATTTTCATTCCAAGTCTCTTCAATTTTTAATTAGCTGTGCCAGAAGAGAGGAGCACAAAAGCTGGTGACAGAAGACATTGGGGCAGCAGGTTCCCAGTGTCCCAGTCCTTGTGTCCCAGCAGGACATTTCCACAGCCTGCCCTCCTCTAGCTGCACAGAGCACAGAGGCACTGGGAATGTTCCAGCAGGACCTGCTCAAATGAGCTTCCACCAGACTTTCAGAGAGTTCTACTTCTGTCTCCAGCTGTTCTGCACTTTCCTATGGCTACAGGAATGGTATTGATATAGATTAAACCCACTTCACTTACCTGGCCCTCTGACAAAGAATGGTGCATAGAAAAAAAAATAAAAATTAGGGTTTAAGATTATTTTAAGCAAGAGATGAGCTCATATCTAGTAAACTTATAAACTATTCCTGGGTACAGAATTTGTATTAAAATAATAAAGACTGACTGTGAGAGGAAGGATTGTAGGAAAGGCTGGCCATGCTTAGATTACCTTATTCATCTCCACCCTTCAATAGTTTTTATTAGATATCTTTCCTGCATGTGGCAGGCTGACAGTGGGACTCTCTCTCCTCTCCCCCTACCATCCATCATGTAATCTAAGCCTATCTTGAAGCTATGATCCTGTCTGTCCCATGCCTGCTGCAGCATCACCCCCTAGGACCAGGATCCATCAGAGAATGTGCCAGCTGGCACCTTTCCTTCCCCTCTGCTTTCTTTCCCTGTTCAGGAGAAACCATTCCTTGACTTCTGGGGCCAGCACTGGACCCACACTGTTCCTCCTAATGAATACAACCTGTTCTAACAAATGTGAAGCTTATTTGTGAGTGTGGAGTTGTACTCAATTGCCTGACATTTCACATTTCTCACCATAAATCTGGGTAGCACTTTATTTTAATTACTGGGACATTTTCTAACTTTTATTGTTTCTGGCAAACACAGGCGAAATGAGCTCATTCATTATATATGGTATGTGAGCTATTTCTTCAGGGGAAATTGTGTTCTATATTACCCTTGCTATGCAACAAGATGCCATTCACCTCCCTTGTATGTGTCATTAAGTGTCACACAGACTGAAAAGGATTAACTCATCTTTCCCTGAATGACAGAGACCTTGAAAGTTGATATATCCATCCATCCATCCATCCATCCATCCATCCATCCATCCATCTGCATTTCTAACACACCCATTAATTGTCAGCAACTTCGTCACATCTCCAGTCCAAAGCTGGTGAAGGCACCACTTTGATGTGATACAGAGGAAAGTCCTAAATGCAAATTTCAGACCCTGGTTTGATTATTCTGAGGTAATTTTGCCCTATAGGCATTACAATGGAGACAAGGAATAGACTGGTGAGGGCTACACTGCTCAGGAAGATGCTGTGTGTGAGGACTGGGCATGAGAACCTGCAATCAGGGCCCTGGGCAGACACAAAGGATTCTACAAATGCCCTGAAGCCTTAGTGTAAAAATCCCTTTTTATTTCCAACCCTCCTCAGAAAAGTTCTGTAGCTTCACTAAGATGAACAGCGCTGGAGACCAGAGAGCTTGGACTCCTCCAGCTCTCCAAGGTCACATCAGAAGACCTGCAGAAAAGAACACTCAGCATCTCTGGGCCTTATTTGTCCCACAGCAATCAGTTCCAAATTTCAAATGGAGTCCAAACAAAAATTAAGTTTAGACTCTCTATCTCTGTAATGATAATTTGTGTCCAAGACTCAGTAGGTGCTGAGCACCCAGCAGGCAACAGAACATTTCCCTTGTAAACCCAGCCCATAACTTTTCAATTACTGAATTCAGACTGGACTGGAGAAATCATAAATCAGGCCACTCCTTCTGACAATTGTTTGAACTCTAGAACTGGACTCCTGCTCTTGACCTGTAGCAATGCCTCTCCCCTTGTCTGTACATTATCTTGCTCCTCAAACTGTACCTTCCTTGTTCATACTGGGCCTGAGATGATGGAATTGGCCATTTGCCCAGGTGAAGGGGAAAAAAAAAGGCAGTTACTATAATGGAAGGGCTTTCTGACTCTTCTGACTGCACAGTGAAAATCCCAGGCTGATAGCACAGAGCCTGTTTAATGACTCACACTCCACTTTTCCACCAGGGAAAAATTTCAGGCCAGTACTTAGTTAAAAGATGGAAATTTTTATAAAACTTCCATTGTTGTATGTTAACATCTGTTCAGAAATTAACAAAAACAAAATCAAAGTAAGAAAAGAGGTTGATTTTCCTTCTTTCTTTCTTTCTTTTTCTTGTACAAGCTTTCTGTTCTGTAGATAAGAGTGAATTTCCAAGGGGAACTGTGAGCACATAGAGTTCAGTACAATAAAATAGAGACTCCAGTGTAATTGTTTGCTGGCTTTGCGCAAATCAACGTGCTGCGAAGTAAACTGTTCTCTCAGTGATGGCCATTTCCTCCTGCAGTGAGCAAGAGTGCTCCTGTCAGTCAGGGAGGGAGAGAATTCTAGTGTCTGTAAGCATCTGCATGTGCTCAGCCCCAAAAACTCCTCAGATCTGAACAGCATTCAAGGGCTTCTGATGAGACAACTTTTCTGACAAAGTGTTCCCTCTCCTGGGAACCAGGCCACTGAGGATTTGGAAGAGGTGTGTATAATAACACAAAACTTCCAGTTTTTGTTGGAGAAAAAATATAAAGAAATTGCAGGCAGCAAATTTTGCTTCATTCTTTCTAATGCTTCACAAGAATACGTTACTTTTTCCACCTGGTTTTGAGCAAGAACATATATTTCTTTTTTTTTTTTCTTTTCAGAGTTGAATTCTTGGAACTCATACCAGTTTCATTTGGCTATTTTTACCCACCCTGCTTCTTCCTGTATCCATGGAGTTTCATGAAAACATTGAATTCCAGCCTCTAATGACATAACCTTCCCCTTTCCTTCCTGTTCTCATGTCACCTCTCATTTTCTCACCAGCTCCAAAGCCTTCTCTGATTTTTAGACTTCTTGTTTTCTTTATGTACTTTGCATCAGCACTGTCCTCCACAGAGTGGAATATTAAAAAGTCACAAACTTCTGAATAAATGAGCAAACACAGCTGCCTCAGCTGAAGAGAGCACCTTCTCTTCCTCCTTACTCTAAGGAAAAATCTGATTTCAAACATACAGCTTTGTCTTGCATCGGTATCAAACTGGAAAGATTTGACTCCAGTCACTCTCTGAGTGTCTTATCTGGTGGGCTGGGGATAAATCAGCTGCAGTACAGCTCAAGTGAAATGAAAAGAATGATTGCCATGTGAAGCTGAGACAAAGAGACTAACACACAGCCAACAACTTCACTGCCTGTATTTACCCATTATATGTGAGATAAAAGTGCCATTCGCTGTATGGTTCAAGTTACTTAATGGATTAGCACTGAAAAATACCTGTCATAGTCTGGCTCTTTCCACATGGATCCAACACTTGTGTACTCCTGCACGACACAGAGCTCCAGTGCTGTGTGAGCTTGGAGGGAAAATGTAGGAACAGCAATCTGGCATGAACATTCCTTGTCTTAAGAAAAAAATCTGCGAATGGAATTCATTTGCTGATTTGCAGGAACAATGAAGTGAAGCAACAAAACTTAGCAAACCATATTAAAAAGCATCTTCACAAGTATTTTTGCAGGCGACAGAGGTGTTTATGAACCAAAAAAAGAGGTGTAGAAGTTACAATTGCTCCAGGGCAAATTTTAACTGGTTTCCCCTCCTTATTAGATTTCTCATTCATAAAAAATTGCTGGCTGACTTAGCAGTCACTGCACCATGTGGGATTTTAGGTGTTCTTAACCATCTGCATGCATTTTTTACATTTGTCTAACTAATCTTCCATCTTCAGTTTGTCTTAATTTTATCTCCCTGTCTATATTATTATCTATAATTAGAGATATCTGGAACATCAAGACACGCCTTTGTCCCACCAGAGGGATGGACAGTGTATTTGCTATCAGAAGCAAATAACATAAGCTCTAAACTATTCCAAACTCCATTGCCGTTTTCTGCTGGCAATAAATTAAGTTCTTCATGCTATAAATCATGTTTGATCTTGACAGTTTTTCCTGATCTAGAGCCTGGAAGTTCAGAGTCCTTTCAAAGGGTGTCACTGAAGTTCCCAGCCAGGTTTGCTCTCAGAACACGACATTCTCAAATCCAGAGGAACAGCCCCAAGTGAATCAGCTTGAGCTCCGCACTGACAATCTGCCAGGAATTGAAAGTATCTGTATAAAACTGAATCCTGAAATGTGTCAGGTGCCCAGAATTTCCATCAAATTCAGTGGCTGATCCATTGAGTGGGATTCAAGGATTAGAACATTAACTTGTACAGAGTTACATCTATCCATAACTTCCCTATGGGAATGCCGTGCTGGAAGATTACAAGAATAAATCAGCAATTTCTCAGTCCCACAGTCGTATCTTCCAGTGCCCAGCTAAAGTCTTTTATCAACAGAAAACAGCTGGAAAGCTTTATACAAAAAGTTATGATCCTGCAAGATTCAGAATATTATTTGCACGATAAGCTGAGAAATGAGGTTTGAAGTCTTCCTGTGTTTAAGCCTAAAAAGAAAAGCTTAGTAAGATTCAGAAATGCAAAGTTCAGTCTCCTCACACACAGAAAATTAAGTCTCTTTGGATCCATGAAGGTTATTTTGGGCTAGCTTACAGAAGCTCCATGGGGAACATACCCAGGTTAAAGAAGACGTGCAAATGAGAGGTGTGTGACACAGATTTGTGCTGCCTTTAATTTATGCTCATAGAAGAGCTCCATGACTAACAATATCAATAATGTTTTAGATGTTCAGTCTTACCCCACTGGTGTATGTTTAGAATTCACCTGCAGTTTATTCATATTTAATCTTTTTCATGCCCTCCTTCCCTGCTTACTCTACATGGATGATTGACATTTTGATCAGTTACAATTACAAAGTCACATGGAATGATGGATTTGTGAAAGTTCAGAAGTGAATCCCTGGTTCTTCCCCAGGTTGAAAAAGCCATTTTTAGCAAGTCAAACCACCAGAATTCCTTTAGCAGAGCTGTACATGGGCTATACCAAGAGCAGTGTGTTACAAGAGATAACAGTGGAGTGGGTCATGTTAAGCACCAGGAACAAGACAATTTTGTCATGACCTTTGGTGTTACCTACAAAAACCAAATTTTCATGCCATGTTTTCATTTCTTCTCATCACAAAGAGCTACTGCCTTGAATTGCCTCTGTGAAGAGAGACTCTTCTCCCTCAGCAGGAAAAACAGTGTGGTCCTTAAAAGGGCTGCTTAGAAAAACTCAGCAAGTTCACAGAGATGCTTTGTCATTTCTGCCCATTGCTCAATCATCTTTCTTATATAATTGATTAATAAAGTCCATTAAATTTCTCTGGAGATAGACCAGGCCACAGATCCTGTTCTCATTTTATTTTAGTTCTAGGAAAAGCAAGCGGGAAAAAGCTTTCAAAAAGCTTCAGCTACTATTGCTGACAGTTGGTTCCCACAGACATTTGTCAATAATGGGGTATCCAGGAGGTTGCTCCTGGTGTCTAGGGAGGTTGTTCCTGGTGTCCAGGTCTGCTCCTGATGTGCAGGAGGTTGTACCTGATGTCCAGGAGGTTGTTCCTGGTGTCCAGAGGTGGGCCATGAGCAAAGCTCTGTGCACTGGTCTCAGTCACCTAAGGGAATGCCCATCCAAATTTATTTTTAATGGATTTTGCTGCCACACTGTTTACACAAATAGGAGTATGCACTGTTTGTACAATTTCAAAATTACTTGAAAGTATTTAATGTGTATCTCAAGTACTTCCTTCCACCTCCATGTTTCCCTTCCTTTCCAGTGCTTTGCAATGGAATTCTGGCTTCCAAAGGCGTCAGAAGTGCCCCTGAATCTGTCTAAACAAAATACAAGGGCAGTTCATCTAAACCAGAGCATTCCCATCTGTTAGATCTCCCCAAAGCTGACATTTGGTAATGACCATCACTTCCTAAGGACAGACTGCACCTGTAAGTGAAGACAGTGCCAAGCATATTGTGATTTTCATTTACAAGATTTAACTTGGAAAGATCCAGTGACAATTCCTGAGTGGAAGTTAACAGCCAGTTGGAATCATTGTTAGCCTGCCAGGAGGAGGGGGCAGGGAAGGGAAATAAACCTAAATTAGCTGTGGTTTGTGAGCAAGGGAGGTCAGCTCTGAAAAAAATAACATGGTCCCAGTGGGATAAACAGTACAGCAGATAAATCAGTAACTGGGCCAGTCATGAAATACAGGTCTTGCAAATATTTCACAGCCATGGAAGGGAGGCTAAGGAGAAAAAAAATTTGCTGGTTGGGCACCACATACTCAGAGTGAATGTACAGTCTCTGCAAAGGTGGCACTGCACAGGGGTGCTGCTCAGCTAACTCCAAGGAATTGCCAAACTGGGCACAGAACAGCCAACCATACACAGTTATCCTCAGGATTTGTGTCATCAGTGCTTGAGCACTAAGAACTCAAATCTCAGCAAAGGCTCTGTGGCTGATGCTCTGTAGTAAGCCAAAAATTACCTCCTTTATCTTCCAAAGTTCAATTTTGTACTCACTAAACCCATGCTAATTGTCTTCACCAACATTTGAATTTTTAAGACGGTGTTTCGCAGACACTGGATTTGGATAGCACGTTATACTCTTTGAAAAGCATAAAGATTTGCCTCAGATGATTTCAACTTAGTGCTCCCACGTACCACTCACTATATTTGTGAAGTGCAGAAAGAAATCCAGCAGGTCAATATGATCAGTAAGATTCTGAAAATTTTCTTCAAAAACAGAACCTTGAAAACATCATACACTCAAGCACATAAAGGAATCGTTTTTATGTGCTTTTCATCACTCTTAAAGATTCAAAGACTCTTTCCTTCTTGATTTTATTCATGAAAAATGAGTCACAGAACAGATAAAACTAGCACATTTTCATAATGAAGAGCTGCTCTGACCTCTAGTTTATATTAATTGATGCAGGGAAAGAAGATGAAAATTTCCAAAAAACATAAGAAAGTAGTAACTGTTGAGTGTAAGTAAGGAATCAGTTGAGCACTTTAAAAAAAACCTAAAAGTGTTTAGGACATGGATTTCAATATACAACCTGTTGTGAATGGGATCATACAATCAACACAAGCTACCTATTTTCCCCTATATTCCAGATCCTGAGCATAGGTCTGTGCTACCAACTCAAAAGGTCTGAGCTATTCTGGAGGAGGGTTTCATGCCACATGGCCTCAGTACCTGAGAACAGCAATGAGTGACCCACCTCTAGATCAGGATGGCTGAGCACAAAATACCCTGTGGGAATGAGCTGTGGCTCACAACACCAAAACCCTGCATAAGGTCAGTGGTGCGTCCCTGCACCAGGAAGCTCCAGAGCCCAGGAACCTCTCCCTGAGCTGGAGAGTACCAACACTCCCATCTCAGTCTGTACCTCTTGCAGGAGTTTGGAAGCCACTCTTCTTATTGGCCATTTCCTGTTGACAGGAGTAGTCAGTAGAGGGGAAACATCTGCAGGAGTTGCTGTAACTTAAAGGCTTTCCCTGCACAGCCTGGAAAAACAGAACTGTTTCCCATGTGCCTTAACTCAGCAGAAACCCTTGTGCCTACTCAGGTCTCAGTGGAGGACAAGGTCTGAGCTGCCACAGACGTCCTACAGCATTCCACAAAATAATTAAAGTATTTGAAACAGGAAAAATACCAATTCACTGAAAGAACAGGGAAGTGGGTTTTAAGAAGGAAAGGAAATTTGGACTATTTCCACTGACAGTGCTGAGGTTATTGAGCACCTCAGTAAAGTACCTTGGAATATCATGTGTATCTTCCATCCAAGGACTTCACCAAGTCCTCCACAGGGTTTCAGAACCCTTAGAAAAGTTCCACCATAGTGACAAACCGAAGCATGAGAAAGGAATGCAGCAATTCTCTCAAAAAACAGAGAAGGTCTGGGAAGAAGCACAGATTTCCTGTGTTTTTAACCAGTCATGAGGGCTTTGCCTCATCAAGCCCACACAGGTGATGGAAACTCATCAGAATCAAGGATCATTATGCAAGAGGGAGAATACAGGACTACTCTGACACCTTCACCCAGCAACTCACTCAAGCCACAACTCAGAACAGGAAGTTTCAGTCAGACTTTCAATTCCCACACCAGGCTAAATCAATCTAAATCAAATACATTTAAAAGAAAAAGCCTTGAATGGAAAAAAACCAGTCTTTTTATGCCACCCACTACCAGAAAGATTATTGTTCTTGCCTCAAAAGGATTCCTGATTTGAAAGCTGCTTGAATTTAGAAATCCAGGGACCGGATTATTTTTTCTGTGTTTAAATTTCTACACAGGAAAACTGAGTAATTTGTACAGTTAGCTAAGCAAAAAAAAAAAAAAAAAAAAAAAAAAAAAAAAAAAAAAAAAAAAAAAAAAAAAAAAAAAAACAAAAAAACAAACAAACAAAAAAAAACAAACAAAAAAAAACCAAAAAAACCAACAAAAAACCCAAAACCAAACAAAAACAAAAAACCAAACAAACAAGAAAAAGAAGCAGTGAGGAGGATAGCCACTGCTGGATTAGAATTATTTTATGCTGATAGAATTACACTGTTGAAAATCCCACATGAAGAAGCATTTTTAAAAGTCTTTAATCAGGCCTTATTTTCTGTTTCTGGTTTTCTCCCCTCCTTTTTCATTCCCTTCTCAAAAGCTTACTCCTCTGCTCTATAATAATTTTGGGACCAAGCCTTTGTTTCTTGACACAAAATGCTGCTGGTGTTATTTTCAGCACTGGAATTGCTTTCAAGGGATCCCATGCAGTGCCCACTATCCTTTCCCTTACACTGGCCATGAAAAGCTGCTTCACACAAAACTTTAAGACACTTCAAGAGGTACTAATCAAAAAAAAAAAAAAAAGTCCATCCTTCTCCAGCAAGTGTTAAAATGGTTCTCTTGTTCCCTCTCTGCTGTATTTTGTTTTAAAGATCGTTACTGTAACAATTCTGGGGGGGGTTGCGCCATGCAAATATCTCATCATTCCTGCATCCTTCCACACTCTCAGCTGCACAGTCAGCAGTACAGAGTTAAAAATATAGATATAAATATATGTATTTATGCTTCACGGTACATGTTACAAGCTCAAGTCTGTGCCTCCACACAGAAAGGAGCTGAAGCAGGGTCTGCCTCTGCTCTCTCCCTTTCCCTGTGCATTTGTTCCTAGTGAAGGATATCAGACATGACAGCACTGGAGTCTGCAGTCCTTTGTCTCCACTAAAGGTCCAATTCTGACAGCAGGAGGCTGGGACTTCACTTGGACACTGTTTCAGCAGTATATTTCAATCAACAATGCCATGAGAAACTTCCAGGAACCACCAGCAAAAGTCAGGAATGAGCAATATTGAGGCTAAATAACCAGTCAAGGTTCTCGCCTTCTGAGAACTACCAAGGAAACCAATTAAGATCAATCATGCTCGTCATTTAGGCTGGAATACATTGGGGACCAAGTTCCTGTTTATTTATGGGTCACTTGAAAATAACCCTACGGAAAACAACCAAGGAATTTCTACTAGCACAGACTGGATTTGAAATGCAATCAAAGTTTGCAATCAAATCTGGCTTCCTTAGCAGAGAGTCTGTGGGCAAAGCACAGCAGTCCTCCCTGAGTAGAGCAGGCTCACAGGGCTGGGGGAGGGAAAGGGTTACCCAGGGCACCATAAATGTCACCAAAATATGCTGGGCACTCTGCTCCTCAGAGGGATTTTATTAGTATTTTCCACTAGCAGCAATGCCACAAGTACCCAGGAGTCAGAAAAAGAGCTGGAAGCAATTGTGAAATTGTCTCATCTACTTTTACCATCCACATGGAAAAACACAAAAAAAGACTGATGGGCATACCCTGGGAAAAAAAACAAACAGATGATGCCCTTAAACTTCTTTTTTCACAGTTTTTATGGAGATAGAGAATATCCTGAATGTCTAAACTCTCCAGAAGCACTGTCCCTTTAAAACTGGAATGTGACTTCTTTTCACCCACAAGAAAAAGTGCAGTTTCCCAGGTTCTTACTGGAAACATTTCTTGGGAAAATATTCATTTCCAAAGCCTTGTTTTTACACTTTTGGTTCACTGGCTGATTGAATCTTGTAACGCTTTAATAGTGTTTTTACTCCATGAATGTTTGTAATAACTTAATCCATTCTATTTCCTACAGTATCTCCTTTTAAGGATAATTATATCAATATGCTTCTTACATTTTGTAACCCAAAAAATGTATTTTTTCCAGATTTTTTTTTTCTCAGTTGGGTGATTCAAAACAAGACTTTAATGGTATGCTCCTGGCTCTCACGATTTCTGGAAAAGTTGCTGCATGATAAAACTCAATAACCCAAAAAAAACCCATTAGAAACATGGATAATTATAGCATTTTGTGAAGTTCTCACAGCTTTTCTTCCTAATAAGAGAGTTCAAGGTTAGTTGCAATCTGATGCATTTTCCAAGCCAAAAATCTCATCCATTTATTTTGTGTTCACCTGCCCTACGAAACTTTGCTTTGTTTCTGGGGTTTTTTTCTCAAAAAGAGCTGCAAAGTTTCATAATAGGCTAAAAGATATAACCATAATTAAATTCTCTTAAATATAGCTTTGAATAAGGGCCCCAAGCATATCTATTTACAACAGGAAATATCTAAGAACCTAAGCAGATGTAATAGGCATATACAAGTCTTTTTCTAAAGCTACTTGTGGCCTTCTGCGGAGGACATTGCTCTACTCAATTCTTCCCAAACTTCTGGGCTATTCCACTACAGTCAAATCTCAGAAGTTTTCACAGGTTGGAATTTAGGAATTAATATGCTTTCTGGTTCCACAGACTGGTTTGGGCATTATGAGTTTATCACTTTGTTTGGCTCTCCCTGTCTCCATTCCTTTGCTGCCTTTTCTGATGCTGCACTTAGAATATAAATTAGACAATTCTGCAGATTATTAAATTTAATGACAGTGATATCTAATCTTGTCAAACAAGACCAGGTGTTCTTTGTGTCAAGAACAACCCCGCTCCTCATCCCTCTGCTGGGAGTCCTGCAGAGCTGAAATGGCTCAGGGCTACTGACAGGTCTCTCAAAGCAAAGATCAGACTCCATTGTACTTTTTTGCCTCCACACCAAATTAAAAGACAGCATTGAAGCCTAACTCAAAACATCTGGCTTGAAAGCAGTATGAGCTTGTACTTTTCCTCGGACTCCAGTCACAGTCTCAGACAGTCAAGCTGAATTTTGGTAGCCTGGCAGCCACTGTTCCCTCAAAGGTCTTCTGCTTGATACTGAGTGAAGGCAGGGCTAATGCTGCTTCTTAGCTGCTCATAAAAGAAACAAGAAGATCCTTTGATAAGATGTTATCATCTTTCCTTCCTCTCACTGCATTCTCTGTTCAACAGGGGAATTTCAGTTTTGTGTTCCCTGTCCCATACAGCAATCAGAGGCTCTAAAGGGGACCTCTGGCACTCCAGATCAAACTGCTACCCACTAAATCCCTTTTCTCTGGAAAAGAATTAGAGATACTTTGCTAACACATCCAATATGTATCTGATGAAAATTGTTACCAGAATGTTTCAATCTCATAAGTTACAGAAAGAAGCCAACTCACAGCACTTGACAACAAGGAGCAGAGTGCCAGAATGCAAACCAATAAAGTTCCTTCTTCTTGAAAGTGACAAAATGCCTATTTTAAGCATACTGAGACAATAAAGTGCTGATTAACAGGCAGCATGTTCTTCAATGAAACATACGAGTGTGTAGTCTTGTGCTAAATACAGAAGATGCTGAAGGTATGTGATGATGAGTGTGAGAAAGGCTCCCTACCAACATATTGAAATTTAGCTTTAAACCAACTCATTGATTGTTTTCAGCTACAGGGAGGACTGACCCAGTGTCAGGGACAAGTTTTGTGAGCTCAATAAGCATATATGCACATGTAAGGTTTATTTCTCAACAGCTTAGTCTCAGACACATCAACATCTGTTGCCATGTCTTTGCTGCCTTACCCTGGTACAAAGGGGTGAACTGACTCTCCAGGGATTGCCAGGGAGGGATTACTTTAGCCTGAGCTAGAAACTACAATACTTTCTTCATAGGTAGCCTAATCACATGTTAACATTGTGTTCTGCAGAAATTAATAGAGATAAGGCTGAAAATAATACTCACCCACGGAGTCTAAAAATAAGCACCGAAATTTCCCCTCCTCATTCCTTTCTGCTTTGTGTTTCCCCTCAGATGATGACACCATTCTCCTCTCCAGCTCTCCTGAAATGCATCATGAGCATCATGGTTACAGACTGTTCTGGGGAGCATATTCTTCATGTAGGGTCAGAATTTTGGGATGTGCTGTGTGAAACAAATCAAGGGTTATAGTTTTGGGATGTACTGTGTGAGGCAAATCAAAATCTTCCTAGACCATGATAACCAACAGAAGGCACTGGTTTAACACGGTCTCCAAGAATCAGATACCTAGAAACATATTTGAATATGTATAAATTAGGTGGGAAGCCTAGTCACAAGAATGAGATGAACTAATTACAGTAAACAGGGTGTTTTCAGCTGCACTACCATACATACACTCCTTCCCAGTATTGTTGGTGTGACAGATTTATTGTTGTTGGTGTGACAGTTTTAGTCCTGCAGCTCAGCCCATTTCAGACTTCCAAATACAAGCCAACTAGAACACCAAAAGCTTATTGAATATTGATTGCTTTAGACCATGCAATTTAATGCAGGCTTCATTCATGTAAACACAGGAATTTTGAGAGCACAACATCCTTAAAATCAGTAAAAGGGCAGTAATTTATCAGGAGCAGTTGACAAAGTACTTGCAGTTCCACCAGGCAGACAAACTTCCCAACAGAAGTTGGAAGAAGACAAATGGAAGATGGAGAAGATGGAGAAGAAGCCAAATGACACTACCCAAAAATAGGAAGTAACAACACCAGTTTTGGGGCAGGTTAGTATGCACCGCTGTAGCATTGACATGTCCTCATGCATATACATAACAAACTAATTCATTCTCAAAAAAAACTTCTCATGAGACAAGTAAAAAAAGTTTCCATTTCCCAGTTGAAAAAAATGAGGTCAGTATATGTGAATACGGATGGAGCTGGCTCTAGAAGTGACATTAAAAAAAAATGGAGTTCTAGGCATTATGCACCAGACTTTCTAATTTTGTGGTATTGAATTTAGAGAATCTGGTGAAGGAAGGGAGAAGAAACAGTTTTCCACGACACATTATGTCTATCTGCATGCAGTCCCTGCCATAAGGTGTCCCCAGCCCAGGTGACTGGAGCGGGGAGCCCTGGGAGTTATTCCCTGCACACCACAGCCATGGTGTCCTGCTGCCAGATGCATGTTCCGTTACATTCTTCTAGTCCTGAATGAAAAACACTTTGAATTTAGTAATATATAGTATTCCTGTTAATGTGAGGCAGGAGACTGGCAACACGCCACTCACAGAGCCCAGCAATAGAAAAAGCAGAGCGAGCTCAACCTCACAATGTGAAGCAGACAGACCTATTGTGAGCTGTCTCCATGCTCAGGGTTGGATGCTCCAGGCTGATTTATGAGCACAATATTTACAACTAACACGCATGAAATGCATTATAAGGAGAAATAAATCTCTTTGCATGCACAGAGAGCAGCTAAGATAAAAGAATGCATATAGTAACTAGGTGACTGCCATTAATTGAGGTACTGAAAGCCAGAGCATGTCTCTGGGGCAGGGGAGGCTCAGGATTTGCACTGGGGTTTATCAGTACTCTGGAAAACACGAGCCATTAGGCAGAGACTTTCAGAAAGATGTCCCAGCTTTTTATTTCTTTCTAGTGAACTCAAAGCTGATGAAAGACACTGTGTTGGAGGCCCGTAGGAGTAAAACAGGGCTTGAAAGGAAGATCAGTCGTATGCCTATGGAAAGACCCAGTGAACAGGCCAGAGTTCAGTTCCCAGGTCTTTTGTTATCACAGGCAATATCCCTAAATTTTGTGCACCCGTGTTCCATCTCATAAACAGTTATCAGTATGAAATTTGGTAATAAAGGGCTACTTTAAGGCAGAGGGCACATCATAATTAAGTATTCTGAATTACTGCACCACACTACAGGCAGTAAAAATTCCCTAAATTAATTCCTAGATTAAATCATCACTGAACAGGAAAACATTTAAAAAAAAAAACATCCCTTACTAAATAATGCGACCAGCAAATAAGGATGTCAATTCTAGTTTCTTTGTAACTGCAAAACCCAAACCCCACTCCCAGAAACACTGACGACAATGCCCTGCTGATCCCTGCTGTCCTTTGAACCCTGCAGTGAGCAGGCTCCTCCAAATTTCATTTGGCTGGAGAGGGAATAGGAGGCAGCTCTCACTTAAATGCATCTATATTTGACATTTCTGCGTACGAAGCTGCACTGGTCATAGATTGCATCTCATCATGCCCAGCCAACCTAATTAGGCGCAAACAGCTTCTTGGAAGGACCTTCCTTTGATATTGAGATTTGAGAGTGCCAATATTTTTGCAACTCTTTGTGATGTTGCCTCTTCCCTGCTGGGATTTGGCTTTAAGTTAAACAACTCATTTTCTGCAGGGTACAGCACAGTCACAGAGAGCTGTGAGGCTGCTGCTTTTCCTCAGACTGCTCTGATAAAACATCTGATTCCAGTATGGGAGGACAGACTCATAAAAACAGGCTAATGATAGAACTAGACTGAGGTACAAACCAGAGCAAGCACTTAGCTAACTGAACATGCTTCCTGTCCTCAGCCAGCACCACAACATCTTGGTTTAGCTACGACACATCTCCCTCAGAGCTCTTCCCACTGATTGAAAGGGAACAACCAAAACTTTCTATGAGAGCAGGACAGTTGGATTGAAGGAACAGCAAAATGGATTTGGGGAGCAAGAGAGGTTCTCTTAGGGAAAATCCTTCAAAATCTGTCCAATTTCAATCTCACTTATGAAATGAACAGTAGCATGACGTTACCCTTTGTTAGCAGCAGTTTTGGGATGTGGCTGAAGTTGACTGAACGGATTTGACTGACAGCTGCTGGGAGCTGCAGAGTCACAGTAGTGGCAGGCACAGCCCTCTTCAGCACCTTTGCCTGGGTGTTGTCACCACAAGGGACAATCCAGGCAGATTGTCTCACACTGACATCTCAATGGAGTTTCAGTTCAGTGGGTGGTAAGATAATGTAAATAAACCAAACTCGGCCCATGTGTGATACAATTAAATAAATGACACCTGGGAAAAAAGAAACTAGAGCTCTCCTGTATTTTACTGTCAGGATTCTGAATTAATTCTATTTTATATTTCTTTTATCAAAGCATTAATGACAAAGGAGGATGAATATGAAAATAAACACTCTTCGGTGAAAAAATTTATATTTGCCTCCACAGTTTTGATTATTCATTCAGACTTACCCTATTTTCTTTCCAAAACACTAGTCAGGCTTTAAAAAACTGCAAAACTAGCTAAACTTACTACCCACATTTGTTGAAGCAATAATACATACTCATCTGTTGAATTACATTCTATTTTATGTTGATTTTATACACCACTGTAGTTATGGATAAAATCATACCACACTAACTAGTAGGGTAATTTTCTCACACTGTTTTGTGGTTTCATGCCCATAAACAAGTGATTTATGGGGTTTTTTTTATTTTTTTTTTTGTGTGTGGAACTCCTTAATATGTTGATTTCAAATGAGGGAATGATACATGGCAAAGAAGAAAAACTCAGACTTCTATTGGCTATAATTTGTGAGATACACTTAGAATTAAATAAAAACAAACAAAAAAACCCCAAAAAACAAGAAAGCAAGCAAGAAATAAATATGAAAACCTCAAGCCAAATTTCATCCTAAACTCTGAGTCTAAATCCTTTAAAGTATGGGGAGATGATACAACTCCCTCAGCAGAATTCTGGGCTGGGCCACAGAACCCACAGCTCCATGCCATCAAACCTAATCTTTGAAATCTGACACATTCTCTCCAAGTTTTCAGTCACATTGCAAAATTCTGAGAGGATGAAAGGCAGATTCTCCTCCTCTCTTACACTAACACCAGGGCCTAGAAACAGCAAGACTTGATTTAACCAAACACACACTGGGCCAGAAAAATGATGAGTGACACTGGGAATTGACTGACACCAAGGAGACTTCATCTGATTCATGGTCTTCCAATGCGATCATCCCACCACCTCAAACCCCTGAGCAGATAGTGCTGAAATGAAGAGATAACCAAAATGCGAAAAAGCATCTCCTCAATGGTCAAACTGACAGCAAAGTCTCCTCCTCCCTGGGGAACTGCACTCACCAGACAGACAGCAACCTCCCAGCCCCAAACAGGCAACATCTTCCAGGAGCCAAGGCCCTGGTGCCCTCCCCTGTAAGGCAACTCTTCGCAGAGCTACCACCAACAAAAATGCCTCCAAACCTTCTTTCTTACTCAACTGAACTCTCCACTGCATGTCTCATCCAAAAAATTTATTGCACCACATAAAGCCTGGACCAAGCTAAACCTGCTGGCTCCAAAACAGGCTTCTTAAGCCTCTAGCAAATCGAGAGTAGGATATTTGTTTCTAAATCTCCAAAGGATGATTAGGCAGGGTGACCATAATCCTAACCAGCCTCACACCTGCCACTCATTCTTAGTGAAGGAGAGACACATTTTAGCATCTGGAAGTTGCTAGCAGATAGAACCTCTTTGTCCAAGGTGGGATATCGAAGATTACAGTTCCTAGTTCCTTGTTTCTTGGCTGCATAGGAAAATAAAGGTTTTTTCTGTGAGACAAAGAGTGAATATGATTGTTTGTTTTGGTTCTGGTGACATAATTCTTTTTTGTCAGCACCATCTCTCAGAAATTGACTCTGATCTGAGGAAGAACTAGAGCTTAACTAGAGTTAACTGTCTTCTGAAACTTTCCCCCATCATCTTCTTGATGATAATAAGGTCAGTGGGAGACTTTTTCATATATGTTGTCAAACCTTTGATCAAAACGCTTGCATTTTCCATGATGTTTACAGGTAAGTCCCACTGCAATGATATCAGAGCTTCCCAATACCCATTGTAGCACCAATGAAAGTGGCAATGATCAGAGAACCATTTATCTTTATATTGCGGGTGTTTGAGCAGTGCTGTTGTTACTTTTGAGGGGGAATTGTGCAGGCTCTTTGTCAATTGGTTTAGGTTGCTTACATGAAGCCAAATTGCTCTTGCCATACCCAGCTGCTGCTGCTTCCAGTGTGTTCCACCATCCCCACATTCACTTTAATCCATCAGCCAAGAGCAAAACAGCTTTCCCTCGGTGCACCTCCTGCAAACAGGGGAGGAAAACACCACAAAAGGGGAAAAAACACACATCACTTGCAGCATTTTTACATGTAATAGTAACAGTCTCTTGGTGCCATCATCAGCCATAGCATTTCATTCACACAGAACACTTGTGGGCATATCACATATGCTTTTCCATTCAATGTATTTTTAAATGTTTCCCAGGCAACTGTTTCAATACAATATGCCTCCTTGGCAACCTGGTACCGGCAAATGCCATGCTAGTCTCACATGTCCTCTTTTTAGGTCTTCCCATATTGGCATATAAATGTCACAAGGCTGGGTTTTCCATCTCCAGCCACGCAGGTGCTGATCTGTCCTTGCACTTGGAAAGGCTGAATTGAAGAGATGAGTCGTGCACTGGGTGCTGCACACTGACAAATTCAGCTCTGGGGTGCTACCAGAGGGAGCAGGTTTCAAAGGCAAGGTTTCTTTTGTAGGAAAGAGAATGTCTCCTGCAACTAAAATTAAGGAGAGCCCACAAAACTGTCTCCACTCAACTGACTTTCTCTGGAAGCAGCAATGAGCCTGCACTTCTCAAACTGAAATGCACGTCATCGTTATTCTCCTGACTAAGCCAGTCCTACACAGTTCTCATTTTGAGGTTTAACTGTAACATATCACGTTAATGAAAAGAGTCAGACTTTCCCATTTTCACCATAGCCAGTGATTAACTGGACTGACCGCATCAGTTTGGCTGAGTTATTCTTTCCAGGGCTGGATTTGCTGCCACTGGGCTGTTCAGGGGACACGTTGTGACATTAGAGTGGAGCACTTCAGCTGTAGGACATTTGCTGCAGCAGCTTTCCCTGGTCTGCTCTGCACACTGTGCTCTCTTTGAGGACATTGTCCTTTATTACATTTAGCAGAATGGCCACACTCATTCTTGAGTGAAGTCACAGACTATTTGATGAGGACAAAAAATTATCAACACGTACTCCCAAGCTAAGCACTGATTAGATAAAATAACTTAAATGTAATAATATTTCAATGGTCTGGCAAGGAACAATTTCTTCTGAACATTTTTATCTGATACAGGAGTTATCACTACAGAAGCAAAGATATTTCAGAAGGTCTAAAACTATCAGTGAGCATCAGTCATCATAAGAAAAAAAGTTTTAACGAAAACTGTGTGTGCTTCTGCCTCAGTGGCACGTTAAAAAAAAAAAAAAAGCTCCTTCATGCAATGACATCAGGCTTTGAGAGAAATCCAGCAGAAACTGTGGCATCTCTTCTTCATTGATTACTCCATAACAACAGCTGAAAATTACAATTTTTCCAGGCTATAAAATGCTTAACACTCAAAATTCTAAAACAGCAGCAAAAATCTCCTCCCTGTCTGTGAGCTGTTGTATCTGTAATAGAGACCCTGCATTACCAGGCTTTCTAATTCTTTCCAAATGCAGAAGCTCTCATTCAAAGCTGCAGCTGTTGGGAGGAAATCAGAAATAGCAGAAGGCGGATTAGTTGATAATGTACCAGTTCTTCCCCAGCAAATGCCAGCACCTGTGTTTTACACTCTCCTCTTTCCCTCAGCCCAGGAAAAGATCACTTGGCTTGTTTGGCAGGCAATTTATAGGCTTTAGTGATTGTGGAACTGCAAATGGATTAGAATTTGTTATAATAGCCCCTTCTTCCTGAGATCAAAAGTTAAAACTGAGGCCCACTTTACAGTAAGAATCAGGTACCATATAAGTAAAGATTAAGCATGTGCAGCTTGAGACTTAACAGGGAACAGATAACTACACATGCTGGCATTCCATTTACAAGGAAATCCCTGCAGATAATCTGTAGGAGCATTCTGGCTTCCACAAGCTCAAATCCCTTGACCACTGGCTCAAATCCAGTCAAGGCTGATTATGATAAAGACTACTCCCTGCATTCCTACGAGAACTTTTTTCTAAGACCACTAAACATTCTAATTATTGAAATTAGCAAGATGCAAAATCAAGCAAGAAGTAATAAGATTTCCATGCAGTGGAGGAAACAGAAGATACTATCTTGTGCAAAGGGGCAAGTCCAAGACCAGGTCCTATTCTACATTTTGCCTTCCTATTCTTAGTACATTATTAATTCTGGAAAGATGAAGATGAAAAATACTAAATGCCCTTAATGGATATTGAAATCTGCAGGTAGTTACAGAAGCAAATAGAGCACAGATGAAAACATTCATGACATTGTTAGAGTGGGTATCATTAAACAGGTAACAATCAAAAAAAACTTAGAATTTTCAGTTAAATCTACAGTTAAATCTAAAACCCACCTACACTACAGAAGCAAGGTTTTCTCCTTTTGCTTTTTACAAGCAAAAGCTGCAATAATAAATTTCCCTAATCTTTTTATTATATTCTTTAATTTGTGGCACTTACTGCACAATAACCAATTTTTATGTTCCTCCATAATAAAGCTTTTGCAAATGCTGTAAGTGCTCACAGCACCACACAGCAACACCTCCAGCATGAAGAACAGGCTGTTCTGGGAGAAGTCGTGTCGAACAGCATAAATCTATGGGTACAACACACAATTTAGCAGCAGAGGATTGTCCAAGGAGTAGCCAAGGGGTCATAAAACATAAAACACTAACCCAAACATCACAGGAATTAAAAAAACCCTGATGCATCACTGATCATTAGCATAAATACACCCAGGAGTAGGTTCGGAGTGCTTTCACAGCCCCCCGGATTTTGTTAAATCCCTGCTTTTGCATAGTTTGCTGCCTCCATGTGGTAACAGTCGGCACTGGGACACAATTCCCAGTGATCCTGAATAAAATCCCCCAAGGAACACTTCTTCAGCTGGTTGTGAAATAAGATTTCTACCCCTCCTCTCTCATAACATTTCCCACCACTTCCACAGCCAAATCCCTCTTCAATTCACACTTTTTCCTTATTTACACCCCCTTTCTCCTGCCGTTCTTTGCTCTGTCTCTGCTGCCACCACCTTATTCTCCACAGTAGCATAAAACCTTTAGATCCAGATTCTCTCTTTGCCTCTATTCCTCTTACCTTGCTCCACCTGCAGCTTTTAGAGGAACACTTTCCCGACAAAGAAGGAAAGGAGGGCCGATTTCCTGGGATCTCCTTTCACCATACTGTGAAGCATCTTCTAAATGGCAACAAAAGTGACAGGCAGAGCCCTGTGAATGTCCCTTGGGTGTTCCCTGGGCACTGCAGTAGTTGTAACAGATATTAATGCGGGAAAACGTTAAACTGTGTGACAGGGGTTTGCTTTTCCGCTGTCTTCCTGGACTTCATTCTCGTTTTACTCTGCCCATCACACAGCTGAAATGCTGGCCCTCTAGTGTGAAATTTTTTAATGTTTTTGTTTTTCAGCTGGGCTATCTGTTGCGTAAACTGACACAGATCCCAGGAGCAAACAAACACTTTGCACTTCCAAGATTTTTATCCACAGAAGGAAACCTATTAAAGCTGCTTTAAAGTTAAGAATAGTTATTGCATACAGTTAAAGGCATTATGGACTCACAGAAACACAAAGTACCTGAGTTAACACATGGAGGGTGAAGGCTGGGCAGGACCTCCCAGATCCCTGAACAGACAGCATCATCCTCAGCTGAAACACATCTGGATGGGGCTGCCAGGACCTGCTCAAACTTAAATTAATGTGAATGTGAAATGTGAATCTCTGAACTCTGATACCCATTTTCAAGATTCAGATCCACTCAAAGCACATATAAAGTCTTGTCAGCCATCTTAAATACATTTTTGCTGGGACCAACACATTCATTCACAGGTGTAACTTCTAATACAGTCAATACTGATGCCTCCTTTCTACTCGGAAAAATCGAAGGATGGGGCAGTCTACAGACAGCCAGCAATGCATAAATGCAGTAACAGAAGAATGTGGACTTGGATTCAGGTTTTACCAATAATAAATTGGTTTTAAGCAGAGTCCTCTGTGCTGGTGCTCCCTCATAAATACCTGTTACCAAACTGGATTTATTTCCTTGTACAGTTATTTTTAGCATCAATTGTGAAGAGTTTAAACGTTACTTTCTGATCCTTTCATGTACTGTTGGAGGATGAAGTGCCTGTCACCATTCCTATGGTGTCTGTTTTTGAGACGGCTGCAGCCCGGAGGGTGTTTAAACCCTCTCTAGCACCTTCTTTATTTCAAGCCACACGGCGACATTCCCGCCAAAAACGTCAAACTGCATCACTTCAGATTCTTCTCTAAAAGTGAAACTAGGTCAGAGGTGTGCTCCCAACCGATCTTATTTTTGAAAGAACAGCCTCTGGAATTGGCCCCGCGCACCAACTCCAGACCCAGGCCGGGACTAGCCAGGCCCGACCCTCCGCCATCTTGTCCCGCTCAGCCACGGGGACCAACCAAGCACAGCCCCTGACCCTGCCCTTCCCAACGGACCAAAAGCCTACAAAAAACATAAAGGTTGAGAGGTAAAAGCGACACAAAAGAAGGGCTGTTTTCGAGGCAGACCAGCCCCTGGAGTCTGACAGATGCACGGGCTGAGAACGGCGGGTTCCCCTCAAGGAGTCGTCAGAACTAGTCGCCCGTTTCCGCTGCCCCGCGACATGAGGGCGGCTCTGAGGGCTGAAAGTCACAACCCCGGCAACGCGCCCGGGGCAGGAGGAGGCGGCGGAAGAGGAGGAGGAGGAAGCCCAGGCCGCCCTCTCACCCCGCCCTCCCGCGGTCGCCAGCGCCGTCCCCCGGCGAGGCGCGGGGAGCGTCGGTCATGTGTGAGGAAGGAGCCGCCAAGCTGCGCCTGAAGCCCCGGACGGCGCCGTCCGCCCGTGGCCGGGACTGCAGCCCCGGCCCTGAGCCCCCGCCGCGGACCCAGTGAGTCGGGACCGGGGGATCGGATCGGTCCTGGGGGACCGAATCGGCCCCGGGAGGATTGGATCGGCTCCCGGGGCCAGAGTGCACCACCCGGGCGACTCGCGGCGTTTCACGGTCTGATCTGAGTCTGTTACAGGTTATTTCATAAAATACCGCCCGTAGTGCCTTTAATAAAAACAGATGAAACTGCAAGGTGAAGCACAGCGTGCCCCACACCTTCTGCAGGTTCGTCGGCACAGAACAGCTCTGGCGAGGACAGGGCCTGAGAAACGTTAATGTATGAAAACTCAGTTTTCTTCCAGAATACGGCTCACAGGAGCGCAGAAATATTTCCTGGTTTTTCCAGCCCTGGAATTCGGGAGGACCGAAGGCAGTGAATGGCTCAGTTTGTGTTTGAGCTCGGGCGGCTCGACCGTGCCCCTTCCACCATGGGCTGTGAGAGGTTGATCACTCTGTTCTTTGAGGGCACGTTGTTTCTAATTTCTTCCCCGTGCAGCTTCATTCCTGGACAGCAACCCAAGAAAATCATCAGGAAGAATGATGGAAATACCATTGTGACATTAACAATCCACCCTTCCCTTGGAATTGTCTTTATACAGCATTACCTTTTAATGCTTATAGTTCCTAGGATCGACTAAATCAAGTTGTTTGGGAAGAGAATCAGTAATTTCAATTGGCAGTGTGGGAATGTCCAGACGTACTTGCGAACCGATGCAATTGCTACCCCTCAGTGCAAACACTTACATGATTTCTGTGCTTCGCAGGTGTTAAGTGTGGTGTTAGAGAAGATAAAACAGTGGCTGCACTGAATTGTTTCACTTGGAAGTGAAGAGATAGATACCTATTGCTCATTTGTTACAAGCAGAAAGAAAGCATTTAGACATTAAATTTTTGCTAGCTGTAAAAATTACATAAGTCATATAATGCTGCAAAAAATTGTTTGCAGGCACAATAATGCCTTTGGATTCCAGAAAAAAGAGGCATACTAGTATCAGTGTAAGAGTATTTTTTTTCTTTTCTCCCACCTTCAAACTATTGGACTGTATCTTTACAGGGCATTGACTGACAGATGTTCCTGGTTTGAAAAGGAAGACTTAAATGAGTGTGAAAAAACCTGGCTTTTGCTACTGAAACACATCAGTCAAGATTCGCACTGCACAAACTGGGACACAATGCCCAACTTTCCAGAGTTCTTGGAAAAGGTAGTGTGCTGTATCCTTGTTTTTGCACTTTGTGTCCTGCTTACAATAGCAACAGCCTGGTTAATGGGAAACAACCTGAAATAGCCTTTAGAGATGTGAGGTTTCAGCTCTTTAATCTCTGTGTGCAGTGATGTGGCTGGGCATGGTGTGGCAGGGTATATAAGGACAACTACAAGCAGCTTTTTTTGCAGTAGAGCAAATTCTTTCCAACATTTTGTTGGGGAGTCTGTGTAAGGATGCTGACCACCATAAACACCAGCATCTCCCTAAGGAATGAAACTGGCAAACACAAACTGTAATGGAGGGGTTAATTACACAGAACCTACCCTAACATCACTCCAGTGGCAATAGGCAAGATCACAACATAAAAATCAGTCCTAAAAAAGAGCTTTTTTTCACCCCTGAACAGTAGCAGGTTGTTGTTTTCATCCTTAGTCTCTCTGGAACATGAGTACTCATTGTATCAATTTAGAAATGTTAAGGGAAGACCCATATTCCATCAGCTCCAGGAAACTCCTGGAAGAGGGATGTAAATAAAACGTTCTTTTCTTCCCTATAGTTCAGATTTCTCAGTATTTGCAATGTCTTCCCAAAGCCTGGGTATTGGTTGAGCTCACTTTGCTTTAGATATTGTGTGTGTGTATGTGTGTGTTGTAGGAACAACAGGAAAGGAGTCTGGAACACCATGAAGTCTCTACAGTCAGAATAAAAGACATTCAGTGGGTATCATTCCCATCTTTTCACAAAGAAAAATGTCTGAACCCCAAGGATCTGAGCTCTCAGCAGCCAACACAGAGTCAGAACAATGAACATAAAGGACAGGACCAATCATCCACAGCTGGGAAAACCTGCAGGGGAACCAGTACAGATCAAGTCAAAACTGTGTCTGGGGCAGACACAAAAGGTGTTTTAGAGCTGTATGTGAGTCCCAAGTCATGTAAATTCCCTGGGCACAGCAGCTCAGCACAGCCCTTGGCCTTGCTACAAAGCCCTGCAGAAGCTCTGAGCCCTCAGCAGCACCGCACAGGGACTGTACAGAACAGTAGGGCAGACAGGAAAGAAAAGGGTGAGGAAAAGACTCAAATCCAAACACATCAGGGGGATCTTCCAGTGGGGGAGGCCACAGAGGTGCCTGCTGAGAAGCCTCGGCTGGGGAGCACTCAGGGGGCTGAGAGCCGTGAGGAGAAGATGGAAAACCAGAGTGAAGCATCTTCAGCTCTTGACAGTTGTCCAATGTGTCTGATGCAGTTTAGTGGAAGGTAAGTTTGTGTTTTGGTTTTTTTCCATAACTTTCCTATAAATGAGCCCCAGCAAGGTCTGCATGCATCTTTGATATATAGAATAACAAAAGCAGACAAAGCTACTGTAAGCTGTCAGAAATACCTATTTTAATCCCATTTACAAGTTGAGTACCTGTCGTACAGTAAGAACTGTTAACAAAATTTTATAGTACTTAGGCTGTTGGAGTTGCTGAAAATGTGCTTTTCCACAGGTCCTCTAACCCTGCAAGCTCTGTTGGGTGCCACTTTCCCTGTTGTTGGGAGGCTGAACAGGGAGACAAAGGAATGGCTACATTAATATCTACACAATTTTGGTTATTCTGTCCAGAGACTTAGACAGGCTTAAGATGCATCTGGTCTCCATATTCAGGTCTGTGCTACTCAGCTCCAGTTAGAGCAGCAGTAACAGCAAGGCTGGGAGGTTTTGGTAGAGGATTTGGGCATAGGAGTGACTGCCCCTCTAAGGTACCAGAACACTTCTGGGAGGGAGTAACTAACAAACAAAACAAGGATGTGACTGTTCCTGTGTTTGCAGACTCTCTCAGCTGGACATCGATGGCCACCTTGCCAGGTGCTTGTCTGAAAGTGCAGATGATGTCACGTGGTAAATCCAGAAGAGTGGAGAGCAAAGGAACAAGGCCAAGGATGAAGCTTTCTCAAAGGAAAAGGAAAAATGTGTCAAGGAAGTACATCCTTTACTCTGACTTCAAGCAGTAACTCAGAAGAAGGATAAGTGCCACCTGCCTATTTGCTTCTTTTTTTTTTAATTTTAAAGCCTACCAAATGCACATGAAGTAGTTCTAGTTCTGAAAGCAGTGCTCTGGGATGTCCCAGAGACCCCCAGGGAAATCAGGCTTGGTACTCCTGGAAAAAATGCACTAGTGGAAATCCCTCAAGCTTTGTCTTATGTACCAGAGTTCTGAACCTCTCAGGACAGAAGAAAGCATCTGAGCAAAAAACAACTGTTACTTACTCTAACCCAAAAGTTTACTGTTTTGGTTTTGTTTTTTTTTAAACAGATAATCTATGAAAATAAATTCAGTTAAAAAGTAATTTGAATTTGGCATTTTTTGTTGTTTTAATATCTACATAGGAAAGTGTAATTGTACAATTGATCCTGGGAGTATAGCTATTTAAGAGAAAACATACCCCAGACAACATAAAGGTTGTGAGGTTTTTATGGTTCTGAAGGAGCCCAGCTAAATTCAAAACCTTACAGTGCAGGTTTCTAAGTTAGGATCAGTGTAAACCGGTTATTAATATGACTATAAGCTAATTAGCCTGCAGAAGGAACACTTCTGCCAGTGTCACAATCCTGAGCTGGAAAATGAGATTTAACACAGTGAGCCAAGAGCAGATTTTTGTACCAGTTCCAGATGGCCCCCCCAGCCACCATCAAGGGCTGAAAGCAGGGAGCAGCCTGGTGGGGCTGGGAGGGGCTCAGGAGGCTCAGCTGCTCTTTTGGTCACTTCTCAAGAGGAGCAGGAGAACACTTGCTAAGCCTGGGAATGACAATAAATGACATTTAGTGACAGCTCAGTAACCACAAACCAAGGGATGAGATCACCAACCTGCTCTGGTTTATTTCCCTGTGCCCTGGACCTCAAAACCTGCAGCTAAGCTGGGATTCAGATACAGGTATGATGATGGAAATACCATTGTTAATGGTATACAGAATAAACACAGAATACAGTATAAAAATACTGGGAGGTTCCTATAGATTTAATTTACAGTGGGGTCTGTTTCAGTGGTTGGACACAGCCCAGTTCACTGATAAATAATAAGTCTATTAGCTTTTTCATTAAAGTCTTTAATAGATGTGCAAGAATATAAATGATCTCAGCTGTTATGGATTAGTATACGATCTTCTGCACAATTAAAACTGATCAGCAAAGATCCCAACTAATTAATAATACAAAACTACAAGAACATATTTACTGTTTTACAATCATTAAATTAGCTAGAATTTTCATTTACTATTTCAAATAAGACAACTATATATCATTACCGGATCCATTTGCAATATATTAGGATTTTTTTTCCAAACCACACATTTAATTACATCCTTCATTTTCTTTTATTTATAAAACAAGTACTTTATATAAAAAATTTCCCCTTCGTTATGAACAGAACATTATTCAAACACTTGCACATGAGCAACCAAACTTGTACCCAGCAAACTATTTGGCAACACAGCAACAATGTAAATGCCTGTAAATTCTTAAATAAAAATCAAATAGTCCTTACAATGTTTGATTAGCAAAATGTGTCTTTCTATTCTTCCTTCCCTCCCTCCCAAGATGTTCTGAAACCTAGAAAGAAAGGTTAAAAAAAAACCCAACCCACATTTCTAATATTTCCAGTTTAAAGTTCCATGCCCTGGTATGTCAAAGGACAGCTTAACTGTAAAAGTTCCATTCATGAGCGGCCTGCAGTCACTCTGATCACTACTGATTGGCTTTAGTACCAGGGGAGCGGAAAACACTAAACGGGAAGTTATTCAGGGGAAATAAAATAAGAGGGAAAAGAGGGAAAAAGGAGCAATTAAAAAAAAATCCAGATTACATTTAAAAGGTAAAGTTGCCTTTAGTAGATAATAAAGTATCTAAAGTCCAGGCATTTGAGGCAAGTATTTTTTACTAGTTAAATTATTTAGTGCTGATTAAAACACATTTTGCTGAATATGAAAAGCTACAGTCCAATAGAGAAACCCACAACTGAAACCTGAATGGGATTCATAGAACTAAACAAACACAGGTCTGCATAATTGTGGCTAAAGAGGGGATACAAAACCTAGATTGTTAATCAATGATTAATTGAATATTTCAAACAATGTTTTGGCAGTCTGGTCCTAGCACCTCATGACTTGGATGTGAATCCTAAAGATGTCATGTTCAGCACCTAATGCAATGCTGTACCCTGAGAAAACCATAGGTTAATGTAAAGAAAGTGAAAGTGTCACAATTTATCCTGTGTTTTACACCCAATCAGGTGAGATGCCACAGCACAGGGTTTCTGTTTTCCCTTCCCAGCCAGCCCTGGAGCTCAGCCCAGCCTGAGGCAGCAGAGCCTCTGCTGTCCTGGGCCTGAACCCCGAGGGCTCAGCACAGCTCTGGCCCCCCAGCATGGCTTTGCCAGCTCCTCAGTCCTCTCCTGCCCCTGGCTCCCCTGGCACCCCCCAGTTCCCACCAGAAGGGATTCCATAGTTGTCTTTTGCTTTTTCCAATTTCTTAGGTATTAGTTTTTCTTCCATGAAAAGAATTGTACTACTTTGATGCAAATAATTTTGCTGAAATATCCCATTCTCTACTGCAGAATGATTAGTTATTAATGGACACTGAGCAACCATAAGCAGACAGTTTATCATAAGTAGGAGGTGTGCTTTATCAGGAAAGTAGATTTCATCTTACGGTTATTCTAAATTTGCTACTTAAACTTTAAGGCTATGCTTTACTAGGATTTTGCTCTACATCTGAATATTTGTATTGTTGATAAAAATACTTCTCAAAAATCTAATATACAACACAATATTATTGTAGGTGTAGGCACTGCTTAAGTAATATTTAGAAATCCTTTGTGTGCAAATTTAATTTTCTTCAATCTCTACATTTTGGTAAATTTGGAGTTTAAGACAACAGATTCTGAAATTGATACTGTAAATTCTAATTTGGAAATAATCTCACTGAGTCACTCTGCATTCCAAATTCTACAAAAATGCAACTAAACATCAGGCTGCAGCTGTGAACTGTATCTTTCACATGGAAATATTACTTAATATTAACAAGCAGAACTTACCAGGTGTAAAAATATCCCAAATACGCAATAATCCTTCAATGCAGTTTATCCATTTAGGCACTTAAATCTTGTACCCAAATTTATGTTTTGATTGCTAATAAAACACAACTCCTTTTAAATATATCTGAGATGTTTAGACAGGTACCACTTGTGAAAAAAGGCATCAAAAATAAGCTTCAACACCACCATAATATATTTTATTCTTCAGGATGTTACACTGCAATACTCTTCAACTGGGAGCTCATTGCATCAAATGTTTGTAGAAAGTGTGTGGATCTCAAAGTTTCTCATTATCTCCTTTTGCAGGGATGCAATGAGCATTTCAATCCTTCATGAAACAGGCACAAAATGCAAATTCCTTCATTAATGAAGCCAGTTGTGTCAGTGCCCAGAATGTAAGAATCACTAAGTGGCAGAGGACACCCAGCAAAATCATTATTCTCTTCTTTGATTTTTCAGCAGCAAATTTGTTTTGAGATCATTGGTCTCTATCCAAAGTGACCAGTCCCCAGCCTCGCATGCATATACTGTAGTTAAGGATAAATTAATGTCATTCGCACTGTCCCCAACAAGGTCATTCCTTCATACTGTTTCTTCTGTTGACAGCAACAATGGATTAATATATTCAAATCCTTCAAATTCTGACTGATCTATTCGCTTTATTATATCTCTGAAAAACAAATGAGAGCAGTGATTAGTTTATCAGAACACTGGGCAGTCTTCTATCATCTAATAAGTTATGCAAGATACAAAGAATTTCAAATTTACTGTAACGTGACTATGTTTTAATGGCAAACACATAGTCTTTTAGTGATTTTCAGATAGTTTATGAATTAATTTCTGGGGCAAAGCCACACATACTCATCATCTGGGGTGAGCTGCACAGGCTCGCTGGTAAACTGCGTGTCAAAGTTATCCAACCCGTAATCATCCGTGATCTGTGGCTGGAATGGGGGCGTCATCTGCTTCTTCTCCAGCTACCCAAAATATGGGGGACAGGAAAAAATTACACTGTGGAAGAGTTACAGCATCCCTCAGGAAACACAAATCCAACTGCTGTAAATGCTATTGGAAAGGAACATCAAAAATACCAAGTACTACACCCAACAAGCCAGGCAACAGATACCAGTACAGTTACTGCTCTGCATTTTAAAATAAAAATCCACAAATAATTCAGCCTTTTAAGTTCTCTCTAAATTGATAGATTAGACTCAGGACTGATAAATTCCCACAGTACTGCAATACAGCAGTTAGCAAAATATATTTACTTTCGTTGCTGAGAAATCAACCTACTTTTCTTCCTGCATTTGTGTGCAATGTCACATAATCCAATTTATAGTAGACACTACCTTTCTAAATCTAACATTTATATTCAGTTAAAAAACTGTCTAGGCTGAAAATCTCCATAATCTAATTTATGATAGGTATGATGAGAGTGAGTAGTAGTTACCACTGACCAAAATGATCACTTGTATTACCAACATTGGATAAAAACCTGATTTTAAGGCCAGGATCTCTCATGATGCTTGGTACAGAGCAAACAAAATGGGGAATAAATCACAGAGAAATCTTGGATTTCATGTTTCAGACAAGAGCACAGGAAGTACAGATGAAGATAGAAGGAAATTGTGAAACCGTCACAGGGCGGTGCATTAACACATCAACGTCCCATCAATGATCGGGTCTGGGAAAGCACCATGAAATCCAAGTTGTGAGGAAATAATAATCACGTCTTCCCAAACAAGAATGGCAACATGAAGGAATCAGCAAAATGAATATTCAAAAACTGAAGTGGGTGGCAGGACTGTCCCTGTGAGTTGTTGCCAGACACTCACATCCAACAGCCAGGCACTGTTCCATAAGGGATTAAACATCAGACTTCCTTCTTTGTTATACTCAGTAAAGTGTAAAAGCCCTCTTAAATCAGCCACAGAGAGATGGTTTCAGAAAATTGAGTTTTAACTTGAGAAAATGAGTGAAAAAATAGGTGGTGCAGCTCTAGAAAATGCCTATCTGCAAACAGGAGCTATGGCTTTGTAGCTCTTTCTCCAGCATATAATGGTTAAACACCAGAAAACAGGCACTGAGGTAAGAATAGACTGAAAATCCCAAAACAATCCAAAAATGAGCTGCCCTGGATGCTGCTGAGCCATCCTACACCAGAGTGAGCAATCTGAAGTGTTCTGGGCTCTGCCACACACTTTGTATGACTAACACATGGAAAAATGTTCCTGGGCTGTGTGCTCACCTTCCCTGTATTTATTTTTCCATTTAGCTCAAGCTTCACACAGAACAAGTTTAAATCAGTGTTAGACTCATTTCCTTAGGTTCCAACTTGAAAAGATTTGGAAAAACTTTTAAGTCCAAATGTTTTCTTTGAAATGCAGGTGGTGAGTATGAGATTCTAATAACTAAAAAAGCTTTCCAAGTATTTTCTCATTTTTTCCTGAGTACATTTGCCAGAACTTATTAGAAATTTAACTTCAAATTTATCTGGTGTTGATCCTCCTGAGCAGTACTCTCTTAATAGTATGACAAAGCAGATCATCAAAATATTCCTATTTTTTAAAAAAGTAGAGATTTAATATCAAAGCATTCCACCATAAAAATACGTTGGAAAATATAAGAATTCAGTCAGCATAAATGTTGGCCAAGAAGTATCAATTTTGATGAAGAGTTTTTTCTACAAATAAACAAAATATAAATCTAACAGCTGTCATTTTCCCTCTCTCTCAAAAAACTTCAAAGCAGAACAAACTGGAAGACATGATGTTCTGCTCCACACCCCCAGGTGAGCTGCACCAGGGGACCACAAAAGAGAAAAAACAAAACAAAAAATAACAAAAACCAAACAAACAAACAAGAAAAAAACAAAAAACCACAAAAAAACCCCCCAAAACAACAAAACAACAAAAAAACCAACAAAACAACAAAAAAAACCAACAAACACCAAAAAACTCCACTCAGGTTGAAGGGATAACTCCAAACAAGGGATGTCTGACAAAACCAAAGACAGCCCTCATTACAGGGATAATTTTGTAAACACCAGGTCTTTTAAAGCATGGGCTCTTTCTGCAGTGAGTGTGTTCTCTGAAGAATATTACAATGAAATTCAGAGCAGCAACTTCAAAGGGAAAATGAAACTCTGTAGCTTTCTCTCATCTGAACTTTCATGTTAGTGTTGCCTCTTCCTACACTTCCTGCAGCCTTTCCAGACTATGGAAATACTACAGAGACACACTTTTCAATTGTTAACTACCTGTTAAAAATGTAATGCTGATAGGGAGGTGCTCTAGACTTTACAGCTTTATTGCTCAATTGCCAATAAATGCTACTATGGCATTTCTGGGATGGTTTCCACACTGAAGATAGAAGGTAACACAATTGCCAAGTAGCAGAAGATATAAAAACCCAATTTTGATACAATTTTATGCTTGCAAACCCACTAAAAAGCAAGTTGTCTTCTTCACTATGAACCAAAAACCTCCCTCACCCCAACATTACTAAAGAAAACCTGCAAAATGTAACCAGAGCGCCTTTAAAAATAAGCCCACTGCTCTCCTGTCACATCCTTAACAAAAGGGACTGATCCTGCTCACTTCCCCTCAGGTCCCTAAACCCTGACACCCACCTGAACAATGCTACTTATTTTAGGAGTCACAGAATTGTTAAATTCAATTGGCTTTTGATGTACTGTGACCGCTACTTTTACAATCCTAGAATTCATTTTCCCTGTTTGCAACAGGGTTGTTCATATGCACAAAATGAATAAATTAGTGAATTATTCCTTTTGAAAACCCAGAAACACAAGGACTGATTTTTACCAGATCCCAATCTATGCTGCGGAAAAACGTGTGAGACTTGATATCAGCAAATCCCGTCTGGGGCTGACAGCCAAGCCTTTCTTTGGGATCCTGTGGAAAACACAGACACTGGAATTACACACTCCAAGCCTCTTACAGCCCACATTTGCCAAAAGCCCACAGAGATGACTCCAGCATTCCCAAGACTGTGTAAACTCTGCTGGGATAAACACACTATGGGTAGCAAGGGATGTTTAATTTTTTTTTTTTAAATAAAATTTGTTTGAAACTTAATTTTTAAATGATCTTTTAGAGCTTCTTAAAATAAGAGATTTCTTTAGCAATGTATAATTCATATCCTTCTTTTTTCCATTAATGATAATGGATCTCCAGATTCCAATCAGCTTAATTAAATGAGTAATAAATATTACAGAAAAGAGTTTATAAACAAAGCTACAATTATTTTTTAAAAGCCTGCACCTAGTTGAAAATCATGCCCATGCTGTGGAATTCCCTCAATAAATTTCCAGCTAAGTGGGATTTTTAACATAGAGGACACCAAGGTTTTATAGATTTTCTTAATAGTAAGCTGATTAACTGTATCACTTTCAACAGGAAGCTCTGACTTCAGCTTTCAGATGCTAAAAATAAGAGACTGTTATTTACCTTGTTTAAAAATCCTTTTAACACATGGGAAGCCTTGACAGAAAGAAACCTTGGAATCCGGATTGGCTTCTCCAGAATAACTGTGACAGGTTTAAAAACAGCAATATTGGGTTTTGGTTTGTGACACTGACCACAGTTTCAATACAGACACTTATTTCAGTATGGTACCAGTTAGAAAATGGAAGATACATTAATTATTTAAAATCATGCAAACAAAAGGAGCTACAGGAATTCAAGGCATTGTTCTATTGACATTGGAAGATTTCCTAAGGGACATGTTACCTTCAATACCCTTTGCTATTATTTTTTGTGTAAATAGGAAATAAAACTTCCAGTACTCAGTATATTTCAGTCCACACTTCGTGATTTTAAACAGAAAATGATTTTATATCAGGCCCTTCAAGAAGAGCATTGACAGATTCTGTCACAGAACTGCAGGAACTGCTCTAAAGAAGTTTCGCCTGTTACAGAGTTTGCAGCTTCACAACTGCCCAGCTCCAGCAGCTGTGGGGCAATACTGGGAAAGGGAACCCTAACTCTGCTATGCAAACTGCCCATTTTGATTGTATCCCCCCCAACCCAAACCCCAAAGGCTGTACCTTGGAAGAGGTAATCTTCAGTGTTCATGTCTGGATTGTCAGTGATGATGTCAAACGGGGACCTCCCCGCCATCATCTCAAACATCAGCACGCCCAGCGCCCACCAGTCCACACTGAAGCCTATAATATCATTTAATAAATATTTTTCAGGCCAAGTATGACTTAAAAGAAGCTGAAATAAGTGATTGGAAGAGAAAAACACGCTTTATTTCAGGATAAAAATTAAATTGTAAACAACCACTCAAGTTTTACTACATATTAACATTAAAAAAAAAGTGTGGAGTCAAAAAATTAATTGCATTGAACCAAGATACAGCTGTATTTTTTGTAACTATAGGTTGTTTCGTCATGACTTACCATATTCTTCTCCTCTGAGGATCTCTGGTGCAATGTAATTTGGTGTCCCACAGAAAGTGCTTGTAGTGTCACCTGGGCCCAAACCTTCCTACATGCAGAAATAATTTCATAAATTAAAAGCTGACCTTCTTTTCTGGGTATTTCCTTTAATTAGACTTAAAACCTCAAGTTACTCAGGGACTTCGAAGAGCTTCCTTTCACAAAATAAATAGTCATAGTGCTCAAAATACCCTAGGACTCCACAGCTCCTCTTCAGCAAAGCTGATTAAAAATGAGCTATATGTAGGTAACAATTCTACTGAGCTACAACATGTAGGTAACAATATTTTGTTCACTAATTACAGATACATTTAAAAAAATCAGTTAAACAATCTGGAAGTCCCTTTCAAATAAATGTTGGGGAAACAAAACTTCTATTACAATTCAGTTCCAAATGTGGTTCTATTCAACAGTTAAGTTTTTTCAAAATAAACTTCTAATTTCACAACTAAATTCTGGGCTCAGTAACACTAGTGTTATATAAAGATGAATTTTCTTAGTGCTCTCTAAGAGTAACAGAAAAAATGTCAGGAAAATCCTACCTTGCACATGCCATAATCTGTTAATTTGATATGACCCTCTGCATCTAAGAGAACATTGTCCAGTTTTAAATCTCTGTAGATGATGCCTCTTTCATGTAGGAAGTTTAGAGCAATACAAATTTCAGCAGCATAAAACCTGAAATTAAGAAGAAGAAAGTTCTTATTACCATTAAGATGATAACAAAAGCTGGTGCAATTTAAACATCTGTTTTTAAAACATAATTTTACAGCTTACAACTTTCATGTATGAATAGCATTAAAAACCCCAAGCTACATTTATTGATAAGAACACTGACCTCTTGTAAGACCATTCCCTAAATAAAAATGAGATTTTTTTTTTTTTTCATTCTACTAATTAAGAAAATATTTATTCTTTATTCTACAGATTTTTTTTTCTGAAGATTACACATAGCAAGATGGAAGATCTTTATTTTCCTCTAATTCAGAGTGACAGTGAGCCTTTGTGTGGTGCAGGGCCATGCAAACTGGAGTTTTAATCTTCTCCCACCAGCACGGTATTATTTCAACATCAGAGCAAATTAGATAGAACATTACATGTTCTATCACCAGACCAAAGAGGCATCACCTAAATATAAAGCAATAAAGAGGAGTAAATTGGAATAGCTTCTACTACTGATGAACTGCTTGCTCTCTAAAAATAATCATATTCTTCAAAAAGATAAAATTTACATTTCTTCCCAGGCAGGACATTCTAAACTTCAGAATCCAAGTCCATTAAAGTACCAAAACCGAAGAAAACACATGCCCTGTGTCAGGAAATACCTTGCATGTTCCTCAGGAAGTTTCCTCTGCCGTTGCATATGGAACATGAGGTCTCCCCCATTCACATACTCTATGACAAGGAACAATCTGAAATTGTAGAACACAAATCATGCATTCCAAGGAAACTGTCCAGAAAAGCTGTTTTTATTCTTCCCATCTGAGCCATTTTCACTTCCACTCTTGATTGAGACTTCTAGATTTCTTGTAGTTACAGAAACTACTCTTGAGGGAGAAAAGGGAGTACTTATGTAGGAACATCCTCTTTAAATGCCACTGACTTTATCCGTATAAATTAATTAATTATAAGTTATAATTTATGAATTCAACAAGTGTGACACTGTACACAACACAGGCACCAGGTGGAAGCTCTGGGCTCATTTGTTCCTCTGGAGAATGAATGTTTCAAACAGGCTGGTCTAAACTAGGGAAAAGTCAGTAGGGGACAGAAATCCAGGTGGAATTGGGCAGACAAAAATTTTTATGACAGCCTGCAGGAAAGCTTTCATCCTTGGGAAAATATGATCCAGGCAATGCTGCCAATGTCAGAGAGAGCTCAGGATAGGAACATGCTGAGGGAGAGCTTCTGGGGAAGGTTGGGCTGGCCCAGGGAGCAGCATCTCCTTGTACACCTCATTTTCCATGAGCTGAAAACTCCTTTCCACACATCCACACACTCGAAAACATTCAGTTTGAAGAACACATGCTCCAGTCTCTCAAGATCACTCTAGCTGGTGATTTTCTTTGCTCCTTGAAAAGGATTCTTCATTTGAAAAAGTTATAAAGTGTTAAAACTTAAACTAGGAAAATTTGTTGGATAAAATCCAGCTGGCAGGACTCTGAGTGGCCTCCCCACAAGAAGAATAATGCAAAACTGAACTTAAATAAGCAACAAACAAAAATCCATAACAATGCCATGAGTATTTTATTAAAGCACTCCTGATGTTTTCTGCTGTCAGCTTTCCTATCCTATTTAGAAGACCCCAATGTTTTATCACCATTCAGAAGTTGCATTTTCGAGCTCCTTATCAAGTCATATTCAAGTATGTCAGTAGTGGCAGGCCTTGCTGGGTTTAGGATTTACTGAAACACCCCCAGTTTTGCAGGATGGACATTTCAGGTTGATCCTAGAAGACACTTATCTGGCAATTCTGGGTAAGTCCAAGGCAAATATTTTATTACAATAATGAAACAAGCATCATCAGTATCTGAAACAATGAACAGCTACATACAGTATCAATTAGCCCCACATTTAGGTACACATTTGTGCTAAATAATTATTTAAAACTATATTCAAGAGGAAGAGCATCTTTTGTGACCTTCCTGTTAGTACCCTTGTCACAACCTGTTCTATTACAACTCATTTTCCTTGGGCCACTTAACGCAATCTGATGTTGATGAATTTATTCACTCTGAATCAGTTTTGTGCTTTTCCTGCTTGATGTAAATGAGGTCATAATTATGATTTTATAAAATTATATCTATAATTAAGTTGTGAACTCATGACATTACGGTTCTATCCATGGTAAATGGCTGAAGTTACCAACAAAAAACTAGAGTTTCACTGCAAGAAGCAGCTGGGCTGGAAAAGCAGGTCTCATAAAGATACATCAGGAATACAGAAAGCTTTGATTATGTTCAGCATGGGATTTCTTTCCTATTTCTTCTCCTCAGCTCTGTCAGTATAGCTGCCAAAAATGAATGCACAAGATTCTACTGCTGACTCGGCCTTTTCCCGGGTTTCAGTAGTTAGAAGAAACCTCATTCTCAATCCCTCACCCTGCCTGACAACTTGAATTTTATATTGGGTGTACAATTCTATTTTGTGTTTAGTGAGAAAGTGTTTGGGAATGTTGGTTTAACTTAAGAGCCTTACCAAACAGTTTGTCAGTTGTCTAAAGGTTTATTTATTCTTTCTGACAAGTCTGTTTTGGTCAAATCCTGATGCAGTGACCTTTAGGAATCATTCTTGATTTCTTTCTCCCTGCTTTCAAACACTCCTTGGTCCATGTACCTTCAGAACACTGATACAGCTCCTTTACATCCTTCACCCTTTTTCCCTGCTGGAAGATTTCCTCTGGCTCTAACCATTAGGGAGGTGAAAATCTGGGGACTGAAGAAATGTACAGTGCATAGCTTTGTATTTTAAAACTTGACAATACACATTGCAACAAACAGATGATTATTCTTAAGGATAAATGACTGGAAAATCCATGAAAACTTTTTAAAACTTTGCACTCTGCACTGCAAGTAAGTTGGATAGAAAGACAATTTTCTGATTATGACACAATAGCATGAGGCAATATAAAAGTGTAACAGCAAACAAGTGCTTGTGAAAACAAAAAATATCCCAAACCACCAGCAAGCCACACCTCAATTCCCCAGTAACATACTCTGGCATGGACATGAAAGTTCTTGTTTTCTTCATATTCCAATTGCAAAATAAGCAGCAAATAATCCAGGTCATATTGTGCACACAGGGACAAAAGAATTAGTATTTCTAAGTAGTTAAGAGTTAAATAAGCACTTTCTCAAAATCACACACTGCTTTGATATGTGCTAAAGGCTTTTAAGCTTCATAGGTAACAGTACCACTATGCAAGTAGGGGTTTACAGTATCATTAAAAGGTTATTACTGGGCAGCCCAACTCTCAGGCTCTTTAGGAACAGTGAACTGCTGAGAACTGATATGGCCTCCTCAGCAGAAGGTGCTGTAAACTGTGTTCCCCATTTCACAGGGCTGTGCTCAGGATCCTCCTCTTCCTCATTCCCCCTCCCCCTTCAGGTCTGACCCAGAACACCAGACTTTTCTCCAGACTCCTGCCTGAGTTACCCCTCTAGAAATGACTTTGTTGCAGCAGTGAATCCCTGACAATGCTAATGCTTCCTTCCAAAAATTCCTTGCTCTGTGATGGCAGTGGTTACATTTGCTTTAGAAGCAGTTCAGCACAATGATCAAGATTCTCAGGAAAAAAAAAAAGTTCAGATCATTCTTACCGACTTGTTGTTTGAAAGCATGAATGTAAACCAACTAGGAATGGGTTACTGGATGCCTGTTCAAACACATGTTTCTCTGTCTGTACCCAATCAATATCCTGAAACAGAGTAATTGAACAATCAGATCTCCTGCTGGATAACCACTGTGGGTATTCCCAGAAAAACACCTGTGAACATCACAGTGCAGCCTTACACACACTGTCATTGTTATATTGTTCTTCAGAAAAACAGACCCCTCAAAATCTGGAGTAAATTATAAAACATTGTAATTCAATTATATATTCGGAAGTTATTTAACCACTTAAGGAAGCCCTGCACAAAATGTAAGTCATTGTTAATAACATACATCTGCAATATTTGACAAACTGTTCACACTGCTGCATGGAAATAATTTGAGTTCTTAGATAAATGATCCCAATGAGCTGTTGAAGCAGCTCATGCCAGTAACACAAGCAACGTGAATCTCCAGCTTTTAAAAGGTTCAAGGGAACTGAACTTCATCTCCTCATCTGAAATTCAAATTTAATTCAATAAAACTACCAAAACCTGCTTAGTTGGTCCAGCCAAAATTATTTCAAAGCATCACAGATACCTTTAAGCCTTCAACAGGGAGAAGTCTTGAACATGCAGTGGAAAACCGTATCATAAAAACCTACCACAGTTTGTGTGATACTGGCACAGTGCTGCAAAAAAATTCAGAGCTGTGATAAAGTATTTAAGCTTTACTTCATATAACCATGCACAATTTAAACATCACAGACAGCTGGGTTTAGCAGCAGATATTCATGCAATGCACCGATCATGTGCCACCCTGCAAACACTCAGGACCCTGCCAATGTACCAGAACTGTACTTGTTCTAAAAATTCTCCATTTACCACAGATACTCCCATCATCCCAACCAATCTGGAGACAATAAATACAGAGACTGAGAAATCAGACCTTCCTGTCAGGGATGGATGCCAACACTGAAGTCTCAGAGGAAACCAAGAACTGTCATTATCAAATTAAATAAACCTGTTAGGTTTTGTGTGTGGACCCTCATGAAGATCACCTTGGAAGGGTAAACCTGAGTCTAGACCAAAATCCAGTGCCAAAAATCCAATTTTGAATAAAGCACTAAATATGTCCACTTCTTGGTTTAACTAAATAAGCTTCTCTTTAAGAGTCTTTAAATTCATTAGTGCACTTGTGTACCTGGCATTAGGATTTTACCAGTGCTCAATTTTACAAAACTAAGCTTAGCAAAACTGAACAAAAGCCCAGGTATTTGCCTTCCCTCTATCTCTCTTCTCTCTACTATCAGCCATACCCTGGAAAGCACCAGCTAATTTCAACATGCTAATACTTGCTATGTAATTGATTTTCCTTCTTTGTGGAACACTTCTAAAGTGAAATTTCCATTACTTGCAATATCTCATGCACTCAGAGAATTCAGTCAATTTCCCATCAATTTCCAGAATTTCATTATACAGCCTATCTCAGGGAAAAGAAAAACCAATTAGCTCTATCTTCTATGGAGTTACAAGAGCCACATTCCAGAAAGCCTTTCCACATCTGCCTCTGGCACTCTAACAGCTGCACAATTCATTAAACAGGACTTGGCTTTGGCTCCCACCTTCTTGGAAAAACACATGTTAAAAAAGGAAACAGTAAATAAACCACACAACAGTGGTTTACAAAAAGAAACATCAAATAAATGAGAAAGCCTAAGGATTTTAAGAGAACTAAGCCCAGCCTGGAATGTCTGGAATTATCACAAAGATGACAGCCTGACTGAAACTGACTGAAACTACCAACACAAAGAGCACTTAAAATAGTGTTTTGATGTTTTTTTCTCAAACATCCTACTTTCAAAAAAAGTGTAGTATAGGAAAAAGATGAAAAAAGCCAAACAAAAAAACTTTCCCTTTTTAATTTTCAATTTTCCCCCAAAATTTGTGCTTTGAGATCTTGTATTAAAAAAAAATCTGAAGGATTTTGAAAATAATCGAGAAATGCAGCAGATTTCTGTGGCAGACAAACATAGGGATCTCAAATGGCAGTAGCATAATTTTTGAACTCACAGAAGAAATATTTCAGAATACTGAGTCACTTGTGCATAGGCTCTGCCAACATGAGTGTAAGAACAGTTTCAGCTCTGCTTCTGACACAGAGACAATGCTTTTGCCTTGAAAAACATATTTACTTTCTTTCAAAATTAAGTTCACAAATTCACCCCATTTATCTCATCACTTACAGATTAGCACATCCATGTTGAAAGGTTTAATACATGATTTCTACCAAGACCATTAGTAATTGTTAATTTTTATTAAAATTAGGGACATTTATCTCAGATTTCATCCTGGTGCTTCATGAAGAGTTGATGACAAATGAGTTCAAATGACAGAAAAACTTCTCTGCCAGAGAAGTTGTCTGAAACATGAGCTCCTTGCTTAGTTGAGTGGTTTCTGTTAAAGCATAGTAAGTTTTTATAATATGTAACAGAATGCAATTAACACAGACTTTTACCTCATCATCATGGACCAGTTCTTTTTTCACTACTTTCATAGCATAAACCTGATCATTCTTTTTTAACCGAACTAGAAGAACTTTGGCATAACTTCCACGGCCGATAACTCGAATTAAATCAAAGTCCTGGAGTCCAAGCCCCTGAGAAATCTTAATTCCATCCATTCCATCAATGACTGGTTTGAGATCCTGTGTAAGAAGAAACAGATGCTAGAAACTGAGGACAATTCCATAGCAAATAACTATTAACACAGAATGATCTTTAAGCACTGGGCAGAATTTGCTGACTTTGCTTGGCACTGGCACCCAGGGTTGGATGCTGATTGGAACATATTTGTTTACAAATCTTTGGTTGCCATTGGGTTTGCTTTTACTAAAAGTTACTGTTTTCTTCAAGAAAGTATTTCATCCAACTAATAATTTTCATATTCTCTGCTGGAAAGCAGAAGGTAGTGCCTTTAAAAATGAGGTCTATCCGAATTCCTGAACCTCAAGCCATGGACATTGTATCCTTTGTACAAAGTGAGGAACATTGCCAATATTCTGACAGATACAGCACAAATTAATAAAGGCTATCTAAAAATAAGATGAGTAAGGAAACTAATTTGCTAATGAATATACCTGCCTTGGTTTCAGTTTAGGCAACAATTATGTGTATTCAGCTCACTATAATTTTAATAAAAATTAAGATTCCTAACAGGTTCCTGGGAACACACAGAAGCAGATCTCAATTTCTCAACTCTAAGAAATTGCAGGAAATATTCCACTATGAAGAATGTAATTTTTAAATTCATTATTTTAAAAAGAGAAATTTTATCACCTTGACTGTTTGCTGGAACTAGATGTGAAAACATGGGACTGAAGATGGAGCAGCTGAACTAGACAAATAAAGCAAGTACTTGAACTTTCAGGTTTCACCAATATACCCAAGGCTTTGACACACTTCTGTGGCCTATTTTTATTTGACCTCACACTACTGTACTTGTAGACAGATCAGCATTCTGCAGAACTGTGGAAAGTGTTTATATAAAGAATCTTGATCTAGGATCGACTGCTATTAGAAGAGATTGCTCTAAGCTTAAAGATTCTAGACAAAGCTCCCATAACACCAACTCCTTTCTATAGGATACCTTAAATTATTTCAGTACAGCTCAAAGGCAAGGTGGGACAATCAGAGCAGCATAATTCAGGACTGCTGAGCAAAAACAGCACCTACCAAATTTCAACATAAACCTGAGAACTGACCACAGCTAAAGTGAGCGATTAAAATTCTCTGATGTGCTTTTAATTTCTACTCTTCCATTTCTGAATTTTGGATAATCATATGTATATACATGGCTGAAAATAAGGCAGTCACCCAGGAGCAGGAACTACTCAAGTATGAAAGGAATGGTAGTGACAAGCATTGTAGTGGAGGCAAGGGAAAAAGTTGCAGTATTGCTCAGAGGGGAATATCAGAGCAACTGCCAGTGTTCTGCAGAGTGCATCCTATTTATTTTAAATATGCCAGAATCTTTCTTAAAAGAAATGTCTTTAAGCCCTTTAGAATTGAAGCATATTCAGTTTTTTCAGACTGCTCTAGAGGAGTAACATTGTTGATGTGCAGAGATTGAGTCAGATCTTACACAAAAGACCTGAAAAAAGAGTTTATGTTATTCTACTTGTGCTTCCACAGAAGCTGTCTAAAAATGCTTAGGTATTATTTATATAATTTCTCAATTTCTCAACTCTAAGAATTTCCCTTCAACTCTTCTAATTTCCCTCTCAGAGAACTGGGTAGTTAATGGATTACCAGACTGAACCAAGTTCCACAGCAATAGTCTGAGGGCGACAAGAGTTGAACATCCATCAGGGACAGCAGTCAAGGCAATGGCAAAGCCATCATTTGTTGTAAGGACCGTGAAATCCTCTGCTAAATCACTGTTATTCCAACAAGTGGAAGTGAGGAAACAAAAATGTTAAAAGGTATCTTGGATCATGAGTGGAATGACAACAGCTGAACAGATAAGAAATCTGAAAAAAATCCAATAAAAAAGCTTAAAAAAAATCATCAACTTTCAGAAAAAAAACCAAACAAACTTTTGCAAAGGGCAGCAGAAAGCCTAGAACAAATAATCAGCTATAATAATTAGGTTGGACTTGATGATCTCAAAGGTGTTTTCCAACCTAGTTCATTCTGTGATTTGGAGTACCTAAATACAAATTGGAAAAATATTTTAAGAACATACCTCAGAGTCATCTTTAATGGTGTCATGTTTCCGGTTTGAAGGAATGTAGGTAACTGGAAAAGAAATCAAAGTGGTGTGGTTATAAAGGCCTTCATTGAAATAGTTTGAAAAGTCAATAAACAGAAAGATATTTAGTAGTTTTTGGCCAGTTTGCTTTAAATATTACTGGAAAGTTGACCATGTTTTTCCACTTTTGTAAACAGGAAGAGTTAAGAATGAGGGCAAGAGGGATTCTAAAGTAACAAAGCACTCACTTCCATCTGTGTCTTCAGAAGGGACATCAGCCTCATCGTTTTTGTCATCTAAGCGAGGTTCCTGGGAAGGCATGACAGAATCCTGCCAAACACACAGGTCACACCAACAAACCACAATGGGCGTGCAGCCCCCTGTGAGTGCCCTCCCTTATACTACAGCTCCATGAGATCTTCACATTTTCCATAATGAAAACTGGATTTTGGAGACTATGTATCCAAATATTAACATTTTGTAATGCATGATAAAACCAGCCTACCAAAACCTAAATGCTAGATTAGCTATTCTCTGCAGCTACAACAGATGCTTGTCTGTCTTCTAAAAGTAAGAGTGGTGTGTTTTACAGCAAAGTTCAACTTTTATTCTACTTAAAGACCTCTGAGTGATTTGCATGGAACTACAACCAAGTAAACGCTTCAGCATGATGTTACACACTCCATTTAGAGCACTGGCATATTCCTTTCCTGCTTAATAAAAATATGAATTGTTGCTTATTATGCATAAATTAGTGAAGACCACAATAACAGATATTTTGTATTGCATTTAGACCCTGGGTTCATCCTCAAGCCTGCAAGACAAGGACGACTACTCTAGGAAGAACAGCAGCATGCAGAAATTAATTGGCAAAGAATTGGTAATGTCAAGGCAAGTCCCATACAATACCAGCAAAGAAAAATACTGGTTTAATTTCCAAGTCACAAGAAACATGATACAACCACCAGTGAAATACTGGGGATGAATACAGGAAAGGGATAAAATTCAGATACATAGATGTTTAAATGTTTTGATGTTTAAAGCCTAGGAAAGACAGCAGCATTGGCACTGGAATGATGGTGATGGAGAGGAGAAGAACAGTACTGAAGAAACTGAGATGGCAAGAATAGGAAAGCAATAAGCCTCTCTGAAAAGAGCAGTGCAGAAATTATATCAGTGCCTTAGTTCTTAAAACATTCCCACAGGCTAAAAGGAATAGCTTCTGAGGTTGCCAGGGTCTAATGGAGAAGTCAAATTCAAGCTTGAACATACTGAAGTCACATCACAAACTTTCTTTCTCATTTTTTCTCTGCTCACAATCCAAAGGCTTGTCTTCTGCAGAATCGGAATTACTCCCAAGTGTTACAAATCCACAGCTATGCTCACATTTCATTACTCAGGACACATTTACCAACAGCAGCACAGGCCAGAGTGGCACCCCTCAGCCCTGCTAGAATACGTACTCACCATATGCCTTTTGCAGGTCAGTGGGACAAGGATATGACAACGTTTATGGACCAACAGCTTGCAGTTGATACACTTGTAGCCTTGCCTGGCGAGCCCCCATATCCTTTCACTGCACTGGCCACAGTATGCTCTCTGCAAGCCACAATGCACATTGTCAGTTCCAGGATCAATCCCTGCTGGAAGTGAACAGTTCTGTAGCAGCAAGAGCCCATCCCAGTCAACTAACAGATGTTCCATAATAATTTTAGAATACCCAGAATTACAATAATAGCTGAAGGTTATATTTCACACCCAAAATTCAGCTAAATGCAGTTCTTTTTAAATTAATGTTAGGAAAACAAATACCTCAAGCATGTGGAACACATTAGTGTGACATCAGCAAATAATTTTTAGAGAATAAGTCTATTTAGAATCTCAGGTTTTGACAGAGATCACCCAAACAGAACTGCCAGAATTTGGTACTACACAATTATGTATAAACAGCACCGAAACAGACTGTGTCGGAGAGCACTGGCACAAAAAGTTAAGCACACAATGTGTAAAAAGTGTTCTACATCTACACCTATACATTTTAACAGTGGTAGAAACTTTGCATAATTAAAATCCATTAATCATGTCTGATAATAAGCCTCTCTGTTACACTGAGCATCAAAAATCCATGGTGTTTTAACATATGCAACAAAAGAGCAAAATGAGGATAATGAAGAAGCCAGACATCCTGCTGCCAACTTTAACAGGAGAGGTTTTTAAATCACTGTTCCAGTGTATGTTGCTATGGTCACTTCATCCACTCTACTCAAATTGGCAAACAACAATCTGAGATCCTTACACACAAAAAAGTCACCCAGGTCCAGTGATCCCACCTCACACTACCAGTATAAAACTCACTCATTATTCCCTGGCTGCCAATGCTCTTCAATAATTCCTGTAGCAGGCTGAGGTATTGCCCATCACCCTGCAGCTGCTCCCAGCTCATACAGAGCTCCCAAAGCCACAATGCCAGTCTGTTCCTCCCAGGCACTGCCCATTACACTGCGGTCATTCAGATGCTCACACCAGTGACTCACACACACTCCTGCCCAAAACTCTTCAGCTCCTGAAAATCCCTACTAGTAGTGCTAGAATAGTTAAAAAAATAATATTCCTCTTGCTGTATTTTGGTAGTTGTAGAAAACAGGACTTAATTCCATCTCCCTCATCTGTGCGACCAGTCCTCCACAATCAGAGAAACCCAAACTGCACTGCCCAGAAGAAAGAAAAACAACACAAAAACTGCCAGATGAGAGGAAGCCTGGGACATCTACTGCCACCTCTTCCAAAATTCCTGGCCCACCAGACTTCCTTCAGTATCCTTTTATAGGTTTTGCAGCAGTAGTATTAGGACTAAATAAAATCTGTCAGGCCCTGGAAGTAGAGGCAGATCCCAAATTCCATCAGAAATTCAGGTAACCCTTTCATACCTCTCCAAAACACATGCAGTCAAAGCCATATCAGAGAGTTGACCTTTATGTTATGTTCAACAATAATAAAGTTTAAATTTTTGCATGTGTTCATTCATCTGAATGACCTGAAAAAGTTGCAAAAGGTTACTCTGAAACAAGAATGAATTCTTAAGGCAATACTCCAGTTTTAAAAATTCCACCAACACTAAAATTTGGTATTAAATTCAGTAATAAAGACGTGACCATAATTTCTCATTAATTTATCAATCTTGATGTCATAGTTTACAGTTTATGTCAACCTGCTTACTAACTTCAGTTGGATGTGATTTGTGTTCTGGCTCTTTATGATGTCATTTGTATGCAGGCATAAAAGCAGTCTTGTTTAGGATTGTGACATCCTAATGAGGTATCAAAATCTCTCTGTGTATATTCACTATTTACCTTGTTGCAATTAAAGCATCATTATCTATAACATTATGGATTATTAAATGACTGTATGCATTCACAAGTGTTTCAAAGGAAATATATTGTTATTATGTAGCAAATAAACATAAGAAGTATACTTTAATACTATGAATTAAAAAATTGAATTCCTGTAGCACATTATACAAATTCATGTGATAATTCATATATATGATATTTTTAATATATTTAGTGATAAAATGCTGAGTTTTAAGGGGCTTTTCCTTCTTTCAGTGCATTTTTGGGATGGGATATTTTAGAAAAAAACTCTTATTTCAATGTTTAGAAAAAATATCCCTGCTGAATGAAAGAATTAACTCTTTTGAGTGCACTCAGTTTTGTGAGGAAATCCCCCAAGTACATTTGTATATATGCTGCAATACTTAGGCATAATGGGATAAGTGAAGGAGATGTCTCAGCCTTAAAGCCACATTCACTTATGTGGATTAAATCAGGCTCTCAAAACACAGACGGATTTTAGCTCAATAAAAAAATCTTTTTAAAATTCTTAGACTGTGTAGTACCTCAGACTCTAAACAGTTAAAGCTCTCATCAGCAACTGGAACTTTTACAGATGGCAAAGTGTTCTGAAGGTAAAAGATTTTACTAACAAGCAACCAAAATCACAGAACAAGTAAAGACAGGAGAAGGTGCTCCAAGGATGTATCGGCTTAAATAGTCACAAACCCACTATTTTAGAGACCTTAAAAATAAATAATTTCCACCAATCCTGTAGTAACTCAAATTCAAACACTGCCAAGTTTTTCCTGCTCGTTATGACTCGAATAACATCACAGAGACCGAAATGTCACATCAACAAGCATCCTGCTTTTCCTTTCTTTCCAACACTCCAACACAGGAAAAAAGCACAGACTGAGGCAAACAATGAGCACAGAACATGAGCAAACCCCAATGTTTCATGCAACAGTACTCACTCTGTTAAAACGTTTGGCTTGAAACAAATGCCCATTCACTCGGTACAGCTTCCTCCATCTTCGAGCTCCCCGGCGGTAGATGGATTCTAAGGAAGAAACCAGAAAGGTGTAAAGCAGCAGCATGGCAGCCCAGCAGCACCACACACAGCAGTGTAAGCAAGTTGTGACTCAGAACAATCTTGCTTTCCTAAATATCAACGCACAGCCACAATCCCTGGGGATTTGGATTTTTTAAGGCAGCCGTGAATGACAGCTGGGGCAGGATATGCTTTCACCACTGCCTCTCCCTTCCCTCCAGCCCTGTCTCTTTTCCCTCACATGATCATAATCCCGTTACAGTTCTGTGCCTGCTCGGGCTCAGGTGAGAAGGACAGAGCTGTTAAAGGAACAGCTCCTCGAGGAAATGGCGCTGCTGCTCTCACCCTGGCACCTTCCACGGACAGGCACAAAGGATGCCTGGTACTGATAGTGCGAGACATGTTGGTACTGATAACACCTCACACATGCAACATGATACATGTTATAAGTCTGCATTATTTGACTTCAGATGTTACCTTGGCAGTAAACATCACCCAAAATATTTCTTTTGTTCAGGCAGGTCAACTGCAGGTCCACAATTATTTTTAATATATTCTAAACATAACATGAAATCTTTTAATCTGTTTAAGCCAAACACAGCATCTACTCCAAGTTACTTTTGTTGTTGCTATTTATACGTGGATGAACAGTTCCTGTGTGAATGGCTAATTAGAGAGTTTCATATTTAATATTAAGTGTTGTGCCACTGGGGTCCCTTTTAGAGCTGCTCTCAGCTGTAAGGGTGACACAGCAAGCCCTGCACACCACCAGGGTCAGCAGCTTCCCACAGCCATTACAGGTGGGTATTGTGGGGTAGAGGGAGTATAAAGTCTGACATACTTGATTTATAATTGATACTTTGTCAGAATGAAGTAGGCTGTACATATATAATCCTCAGGAATTAATGCAAAAGCATCTTACATTTTCATCTTTAACATTACTTTCAAGTTTCAAACATTCACGCTTCATCATAGACGAAGACTTTCTTTAATAGAAAAGCACAGAGATATTTTCTGTGTCAAATAATAATGCAAGTAGTAAAAAAGTTTCTTTGTAAAAAAATTATTTTAACATTATATTGAGCAAGCCAAAATTCACAGGCTACTGACACTCAATGTGTGAACATTGGCTGCAATACTAGGTCTGATTTTAGATCCTCTATTTTTGTCCTTCCAAAGGAAGTACTGAAGTTTGTGTGATTCCACATATCTACAGTGCCAAATGCCCAAACATTCATACCTACTCTATTTGCACGTGCAAATGTTTACTGTGCAAGCATTTGAAACAGATACTGCACTATTAAACTAATTGTTAACGATTTGGAAAAACCAACCAGCTTCTCAAAGCAGCTAAAAGACTGCACACCAAAAGTGGCAAACATACAGCTACTGGAACAGAGATGCAGACTAAATATGGCCATTTGACCCAAACAACTCTTCAAAACTGCCACATACCAACTTTAAAGCAAACTTTTCTCAAGTGCAAAGAAAATTAAAATGAGAACCTAGCAAAATGACTGCAAAGTTTTTAACTAAAATATGCTCAAACACAAACACCAATGGAAAACCCTCCCACCATTTCTAGGGTGACTTTTCACCAAAATCTCCCCAAGGATTTTTTTTTTCCAAAATAGTTAATTAATTCATTAGACAAAGCACCATATGGAGGCAATGCAATACATCTGTGATCTGAACATTAGCTTATCACTGACATTAGGAATATTAAGTGAATGATAAGCTAACGAGCAGCTTGCGCTGATGAAATCTGTAAATAGAGGAGCAAGTCACCTCCCTAATTAATGATAAATATTAAATCAAAGGGGTTTATATCATGTACTTGTGAGGCAACAGTCTAACAAACTGAACTTAATATAGACTAGCTTTAAAAAGTAGGAATCCCTACAATTTAGCCCTAGGACTGTCATGGTTCAGTGCAGGGGCTAAGGTAAATCAATCTGTATTCCCTGGCTCCAAAAGGGGCCAAGGTAAAAAAATGAGAAAACAGTGATCCCTGCAAGACATACCTTTAATAGCACATGTTCTATTATTACTACACCATAAGATTAAATTTATCTGACAGAGTAAAACACTCTTGTTCACTGAGGATCCGAAACTGGGACAAGTGGCTGATGCACCACACAGTTGTGTTGTCAGGGACCTCAACCCCTGGAAAACTGAGCAGGCAGGAACCTTATGAAAGGGGACATCCTTCCCAGAAAAACCCCCAAGGATAATGCCAGGCTATAAAAAGCAATTTGAGTTTTCAAGATCATCTTTACTTTGAAGCATTATCAGCTACAAGTCCCAAATAGAGCTCTACCAGATCAAAGAAACCACCTTGAACAATAATCAGATTAATAAAATGGCAGTAAGTGCACACTTTGAAATTAAGAAACAATTTCTTGTCAGTGTTGTGTGAACAAACTCTCACCTGACTTTGCATCTCATCCCTTTCACATGGCAAAATGAACCCAAACAACATCTTCAGGGACATGTTTCTAGAACACTTCAGAATAAAACAAGGAATGGATTCCGTCATTCCTGGTAACCAAGGACTAAACCAAGTTCATACAGGGTTGATCTCAGCTACCTAGAAAGAGGAATGCCACCACAAAAGTTTGACTATTTAATTACTGAGCCTAATGAGAAGGGCTATTTTTTCATTTATTTCACAGGACACATCAGTTAACTCTTTAAGGAGCTCAAGCTGGCTGCTTGCAGGCTGAAGGAGATGATAAACCTCTAATAAAACAAAGTCATCTTTTCTTGATGATTAACATTAAACACAAGACATTACCTAACAAAAAAAAAAATCCTTCAAACCCTAATCTTGTATCTGAAAAGGTTTAGAGAAAAAAAAAATCAAATATATTTTAAGCTCTTAGCAGGGATAACAATTTTTAATTGGGGAACACAAATACATATCTTAAATACAATATCTACTTCCAAGATTGGAAAATTGAAAGAAAAAAACACAGGCATTTTCAAAGTAAGAGTACAAGGGAAATAAAAACACTCAGAATAAAATTAATCAGCTGCCTCTACCTAAAGAGCAGTGAGGAACAACAGGCTATTGCTGCTCTGCAATTTTTCCCTCTATTGTCAAACTGTGCAACTACATCACTAACAGTGATACACAGGAAACCCCACAAATAGATTTGAAATGACATTTCCTAGGACTGGGTTTGGGCTTCTTTCCTCATCTTTTAAAAGATATTGTAGAAAAATATTCTAAGGAAAAGCATGAACACACAAATAAAATTTTACTGTGGATATAAATAGACAAGCAATGTCTACTGTTTAGTGTTAATTAAAATGAACTTATCTACAGAAGATACTCCTCAATTCCATAATGAGGTCTGCAGAACTTCACAGAAAGGATGAGAACTTTGCCTTGAAAAATCTAACTTGGAAAAGCAGGGGAAAATAGAAGGAGGCACAGTTGCTTTCCAAATGACAATACAGTTGGTTTACACCAATGAAGAGCAGTAAGATGGCCACAAAAATTATTCCCTCTTTATTTGGATTTCCAAATGCAATTCCAAAGTTGGCTTTTATGTGATCCAGCTCTAATGAAATCTGCTCCTCTCCTGAGCACAGAGGTAATTTGCTATAGCTGCAAATCACTTCTCAGAGATTAATACAACTTATTTACAGGCCAATTATTCAGCCTGCCAGCTGGACACTACCAGAATGCCCAGTTTTTGTTTTGTTCTTTTAATGTTGTGCTGACCACACAAGTGAGCATTCTTTCAAAACCAACTCATGAATTACAAGGGGGAAATTGATATTGGCATTTCAGATAGACTGGACTTGATCAAGAAATTACATCTAAAGGTAGAACATATTTTTTGGGGCACTAAATTACAAAGTACACTTTGATAGTACATTGCTTGACATCTGTTTTTTAATTTCCTACAAATAGTTACATTTAAACAATTCACATGCTTCAGAAAGCAAATTTAAGACATATATTGGATGTTAACTGGCTCTTCTTTTTATTATGAATAAGTTGCTATTTACAATTGAAGCTGGAAAACGAAGAGAGTATCCCTAACAATATGGAGGTATTAAGTGCTTTGACCTCTTGCAGATATTGCAAAATATTAAATGGCCAGAAAATAGCTTTTTAAAATTAAATTTAAGGCTTATTAGCACTTGGGAAACCATCTCCCCATCCTTTTTTTCTCCAACAGACACTAAAATCAACTACAAAGTTAGATCAACCTCTGTGAAGAAAAAGCACAGTTAAGCCAGCAACAATGATCAAGGAAGTGTAGGATCAGTGGAGATCCTATAAGGAAACAAATGTCCCACAGAGCAGCAGCATTTACCCAGCACAGCTGGATGAACATCCTTCCTCAGTGCCTTAGAAGGGGCAGTTGAGTCCCACCTGCACTGCACACACCCCCAGTGCTCCCTCATGCCTGAGCTCTTGGATGATCACCTTCAAATCCTGCTGCTAAAATGGCTCAGTGGCACTGCAAGGTTACAAAGTCACACCTCCAAAGACAATGCCACAAATACAAGAGCACTACTGCTCATTTGAAGTGAGTCTCTGACTCACAAGCCTGTGATTTTATGTGCAATTTATCAGATGTACTTGAAAATAACAAAATATACCAAGTGCTACTCAGGAAATCATCACTAAGTCCAGTCAGTGGCTACTGCCCCAGCAGTGACCATGTCCTGGTTCTGAGCATCTCTGGGCACATCAACGACCACAACCTGCTGATGTCCTTCCCTCTTCAGCATCTTGTGGTGACAGTTCTGCTCTTTGCAAGGCTGTCCCAAACACAGGATAAAATGCTGCTTTATTTGGTGCTCCAATTTGAAAGAATGTTATGAAAAGGGCTAGAAGACAACTGGTGGTGGATCCACACTTCTGAAGGTGATTAACATTTTTGTTTAGGAAAGGAAAACAGGTTCCTATTTTCCCTTCTCTAACTGGGCCCTCTAAGCAATTTTCAGTTCATACTCTTTCATGATGTGCAGTTGACTCCCTTGGTTACAAAGTCAGTGGTCACATGAATCCCAAAACCAAACTTGCATTGCATGGTAAATAGTATGTCCAAAGGTTTCTTCTGATGATTGCATCATTAATCCTCCTAAAATAAAAATCTTCATCACTTTCATTAAAATATTTACTACAATGAAAAGTGAATTGAATGTTCTATTAGCATCATTTAGGAGCTGCATTAAAATGTTTGATCAAGCTGAAAGAGTACTGAGCCAGTACTTATTTAAATTATTGAATTTAGTTAAGTTACGACTGAAGTACAACAAAATGAAGTTCTGAACATTTAAGCAATCTGTAGCATCTGTATCCACTTTCAGGCCACTGTTTTGTTCTTAAAAAAACCTGTGTGTCTTAGTACATCCATGAAGCAAAACTTTGTTATAAATAAAAGCCGGTTAACAGAAAGTCTCTGTCTTTTATACATCCTGGAATCACTGAAGAAAGCAACCAAAAAAGTGAGGAGCAACCTAATGAAGTTTGGTGCAGGAATTTGGGTCTGCTGTATCTCAGCAGCAGCCTGGATTATTTAAGACTTGCTGGGAGTCTTACCCTAGACCTGACAGCACACATTTTCAAGAAAATGTTCATCCTTTGAGCACATGTAATTCAAATCTATGGGTAACTGAAAGGGGGAAGAAGTCCAGTTCTTGTGACTGAGACAGCAATCAGAATTAATTGAATCCACATCATTCACGTGTCATCAGTTAAAACTTGGTCAGATCTAGTTTTCACCTAGTCTTATTTTTTTATCTTAAAAAGCAAATTATGACATGTCTATTGTAAAGATCAAAAGAAAAAAAAAAAAGCTAACTAGTGGCAAATCCCTGAGAAAACACTTTGTAAGATTTTGTTCTAAGTGTCCCATTTCCCCACTTCTTGTCCTTTGGAAAACAGTTAACTAATTTATCTTATTCTGTCCCAAATGTGATTTTAAAATTAATTTTAGCATATTTGATCTATTGACTTCTTCTAAGTTGAAGTCCTACTCTTGTCTACTTGTATTGAAATATTCCACTGGTAGTGGCCTGTCCCATACACTTATTTCCCCCTCATTTCAGAGTTACCTGGACAATTTTACTTGTATTGCAAAGCAGTACTGCATATGAAGCTGATCACAGAACTACCAAAAGCTTACCGAAGAACATGTGCTTGAAATGAAACTGAAATTAAAGTTAGGTAACTTTTCATCAGAGTTGGCAAAGTAAAGAACAGGGAGTCTTGTGCCAGTCACAGAGCACCTGCACTGCTTTACTGAAGAGCACTAGATGAGAACCTAAATTATTGGAAGAAGGCTACAATAGCATTATTTGTAGTAGTAATTAATTGTAAAAATAAAGGTCATATTAAAATCCTGGAGTACTACCTTCAAATAGTTTCTGGTTTCCTTTTTAACATGTCACCAGCTAACAATTCAAGGACAAGCCCTAACAGATGCAGAAGAAATAGCAATGAAACTCGAGTTACAAATGAGGCACTTTCTGGTCAATATTGAGAAGATCAGTTTTTCCTTTTTCCACTCCCCAAGGCAGCTCCTTCCCCATGTGGTTTTAGGATGAACTGTACAGTCTGCTCACTCTTCTCTCCCTGACAGTGATCAGGGCTCTCCTGTGCCTCTCCTGGGAGCCACCCTGTCAGCAAGCCTCAAGTTTGCTGCTTTTTGCTTTATTTGCTACCCAAACTTGCACTACTGCAAGCTCTCAGAGGATACAACTGCTACCAGAGCCTCCCAAGGTTTGCTCCTGGTGTTCTCCACTCCAAATGAGCAGCACTGAAATCTCACACATAATCTGGTTTCTCACAGCAACTCCAAAATACAGGAGATCAATGCTGAAGGGCCCATACATTTGCCCTGCAGGCCTCTGCTGTGAATTCTGTGGCTCAGTTCAATGTAAAAAATCATAACTTGAATAGAACTAATTTCTGAAAGTATTACACAGAACAAAGTATAATAATATATAATTAACCTTGGTTGTATAAATGAGGAAGTTACATACTAAACAGCTCTTCCAAGCTACTGAAACACACAGACCTAACTCAGGTTTAGCAGGCCCATGAAAGTTCACTGATTCCAGCAAAATTGAAAAGCTTCATCACCTCCTTGCCCATTTAGTTACCCAAGTGTCTGAATATCAAGAGTGGATTTACCAGCTTATGAGAAGGTATGAGACATAACACAGGGAGAGGAACTAGACATTACATCAAAGAGAAGCTTACTGAAACCAGGTGACATCCTTTCTGCATTTAATATACAATATTCTGAGTAACATCTAGGAGAGGGGAAATGGAATAAAGAACAGAGATCTTTTGCGACACCTAAAAACCAGCCCATGCATTCCTTAGGCCATTGTCATTTTAGTCTATAGTTTATAAATTGGAACACAAACATCTGCTAAGACACCCAGTACCTTTAATTAAGGGCAGATCTCAAATCCCACAATCAGACTTTTGCTTTATAATTTTATGCCTGAATTAAAAAAAGGGTGGTCCAGCCCTTTATTATTCATTGGATGTTTCACAGTTAAGAAAAGTGCTGACATTATTCAGAATTAAAAAATCATGAAATGATTATGACATTATAAACCAGACTTTTAACTACAATTCTGTTCTCAGTAACTTAAGCTGTCTCAAAATCTGTCTCTTTTTCAAATATGTCATATATGACACAAACATGGTACAGTTAAGACAGAGGAAGAGATTTCAGGTACTCTTGAGAAACTATGACACAGCTATTTTCAAATCCTAAGCAAAAATATCTTACATTAAAGAAGTACAGTCCCTCCCTCCCCCTAGTTCAATTACTAAAATCCAGGAGAGGGTTACTAGCTGTTTCAAAATTGCCTAATTATCCAGTGGAATCCAATCTATGTCTTCAGAACAGTCTCTATGGTGGCAATAGTTCTTTTCTTCATTGGGGGATTAAATTGGTTCACGTGCTCTGAATAACCTAATCACTGCTGCCAATACAGTAACAAATGAAGGGAGAAACCTGCCTTATGAGCTAGAAAAATATTTACAGGCCACACTACTCCAGCAAGAACCATTTTAAAGCTATTTCACTGTATCAGGCAGGACATGAGGCAAAATCAAATATCTATACCTAAAACAAAAAGCCCACAACAATAATTAGGTTACTAAGATACCTTTACTTAAGCCTATGAAGAAATTTTCAAGAAAGATGGCTTTTGGGGAAAATGAAGTCCAAACACCTAACACTAAAATACTGAGCAGATAAACAAAGAGCATAGGAGACATGCACAACAGTGTAATCATTACAGAAAAAAAAAAAAAAAAAGGCAGAAAAATCAGCCAGAAATATTAGAAAATAAAAACTATCACACTAATCTCGTAAGTACTAAAACACTAAAAACATATTAATTCTCTTCTGTTAATTAATTTAAAGGTTTACTCTTCTGCATTCTTCTATTTAATGAAGCCAACAGCAAATAATAGCTATCCAAACCCAAGATGAATTTGAATATTAAATACACAGATCTGTTAAGCAGAAGTGAACTAGCACAGTTAGTTCTGACAATATTAGAAATTAAGTAACCCTTCATTCAAAACAAGTATTTCATAATTAAAAAACAGCCATCTATGACAATCCACTAAGCAGAATTCAACAAAAAGGCCTCAGAAAATTATGCTCCTAAATGGTTAGCCTTTACATCAGCAAACCTACAATAAACAGGCCCTGAGAACATACCGTCAGGGTTTTTGGGATACATTTCTGTCATTAATCTCCAATATTAGCAGCAGCAGCATCACTCACTCTTCTGTTCCTCTCCTCCTAAAATACATTCCCCAGGAGTCCTTTCAATGCAATTTTATCAGCATTTCCAGGAGGTCTCTCAGCCACATCCCTACACACAGAGGCGGCAGGAATCTCTGCATTTGTAACAATCCATGGCTGCAAGGGAGGGTGGCAGGCACAGCGACTGTACCATAACCAAAATGCTGAGTTCTCTCCTGCAGCACACGTACACACAGCCCGCATCAGTGCCCACCGCTAACAACAGCAACCACAACGATGACACAAAATCTACAGAAAAAGCATGCATTACTCACTGGGTTTTATTCTTTAGCCTCTTCAGCATGTAATTTACAATGTAGTAGGTATGAAATGAAACATTTTCCCTTTATTCCACGGATACCACTGTATGAATACCATTAGACACCATGGACAATAGGCAGGATCAGCTCAAACATTAAGAGCAAATATTTAATGGAAGACTGGTTACCCCGTCTCTCCCTTTCACATCTCTGCCTCATGTATCCAGGCACGGGTGGTACTGGCTCCCTTGAGAGGCTGTAGCTAGCAGCTGAGGCACAACTAAAACATGGCATGGATGTCAAGGAGCTGATGTCACCAAAACAAGTATTTCTCTGATAAACCCAGCAATTCTGTTAGGGAAGCCCTATAAATCGATGGGAATTGTTCAGCTGGATGTGCTGTGTTACACAATGCATTGCAGCACTAAGAGTGATAAATCAGATCAAGATCTGTCAGGGTAAATAAGCTGAGACTCCAATAACTAAGCTATAAAGCTGCCAATCAGCTGCTGGGACACGCACTGTCAGGAGTGCTGGCACCTCGGGGCACAGGAGAGAACTCACCAAAAGCCTTTGAAACGACCTTGTTTATTTAATTCTGAAAGAACAGCTCATCTACTGAAAAAGTAAAAGTGAAATGCAAGACTGGTCTAAAAGTCTGCCATCTTTTTCAGGAAACACTGATCAAGCACCCAAGGCTCCAGCAGATGATGGAAATGCCTAGGAGAGGTCACATTCACTGGCTGGGAAGGGATGGGAGAAGTTTCAGCTTCACTGTCACCTCACAGCAGCACTGCCAGCACAGTTAGCTCAGGGAAAGGGGCTGCTTGTAACCACAGCTGTGCACTTACACTGGGAGCTGGGGCTGGCTCCAACAGAAAGCATAGAAATTCAGGAGCAAAGGAATACAGAGACAATACAAATGCAGATGCTGGAGACTGCAAATTCTGTCTCACAGACAGCACCACATCAATATAAGAACAGAGGTCCTTCAAGCACAGAAATAACTTTCATTAAGTCATACAAATAGAATTGAAATATTAATCATGTGGTTTATTTCATTAATGGATTACAGGCTTTTATTTCAAGTTTTGCTGACTGGTACAATCTCAAAACCATATCAGTTTAACAAAGGTGAGGATAGGTAGCAACTCTATTATTAAATTTCAACATAAATGCAAACCCTCCAGTCTGTATTCCTGCACTCTTCTTCCAAAGGATTATTGTTCTGAAAGAGCTGAAAAGAAAAAACCCTACAATCCTAGAGAAATACAGATTTGCACTTCAGAAGATCACAAACTATTGGAAAGAGACACTCTATGACCTAAGATGGACACATCTGAGCAACAGATTGGAAAAGTAATTATTTCACAATTGAATAGTTTTATTTAAAAACTCAATTTCAAATTGTCTGTAGTTCTGTAACAAACTAGCAATCCACACTTAGAACTGCTAATTTAAGTAGAAGTTTATTTTGGATAGACCAACTACTTCACTGTTTGTTTCTGGAAAAAAACCAAGGCAAACTCCTAAACTCCTTTATAGTGTAAACACGATGTTCCAGAAAACATATACATATATGATATAATATCCCCACTTTTAAAAGGATTTCCTATGAACATAACTACAGCAATAAAGACACAAAATAAGAATTGCAGATATGATGAATATTTTCTGAGGCAAAGACAGTGTTTCAGTCCTGACAAAATAAACAGTCCCTTAAATAAACTGTATCACCAATACAGTAACATTTCCATACAGTTCAAGTACAATAAAGATGTTTGTTGTGGGCCTTTGGCTAACAAGCAACAATACTGAATGTATTAGTCTATGCTAAATAGGTCTGTTGCAAAAAATAGTTATACCTAGGGCACAGGGCCCAATTTCTATGCAGGCCCCACAGAGGCAAAGAAGTAATGTGCATCAAATTAACTCATGAAACCATGAGAAACCTGATCAGAGATCCCTTATCAAGTACATCCCACTAAACAGGCTTTTTAAATAATGTGAGTGTGATTCAATGTGACCTGTAAAAATATACAAGGAGAAATACCCTACAGACACAATAATCAGGTCAGCTGAGCCACACTCAGCTGTGCTTTCTGCAGTTCATCTCGTGGCTTGAGAGAACTAAAACTTCTAACAAATTAACACAAAAAACTTTCCTACTAGAATATCTACACCTTTAATTGGTTCATTAAATTAGGTCTCTCAGGGATAATTTCTTTTACTCTTCTAATCACAGTAGAAGAGTCTTTATCTGTTGTCTTTGTTCAGCAAATTAGAGAAATTAACATTGTACATTTACTTTCTTTGTTCCTTTCCAGAAAACAATTTCTATAACCTAGTCAACATGAAAACTTACCTGGCTTTTACAGTCAATCTTTCATCTACTGTAGTTTAAATGTAGAAAATAATTTTTCAACTCTAACTTTTTGGTATTTATTTCACCTCTCTCCATCTTCATAGAAGTTCTCAAGAGTGCAATTATTAGTATTATTTCTCTGTTTAAAAATAGCATTCACAGCTATTACCACTGCACTACTCATCTTTAGTCAGTCTGTCAATGTAAATCCTGATCAACCAAGTACTTTTCTCCTAGTACTTGCTCTTACCAGCAATTAATGTTATCTCCTCTTATATTTCTCAAAGAGAAGAGCAAAAGTTCTTCAAATTCTTCAGTCAGCTTTTCTTTATACTCCTGTGAGCAGCCAAGCATCATCTGATACCTTTGGCACCCAATTATCCCCATTCCCTTCCTTAACATTTACCAAGATATGAACTAAAGTCCTGATGCCATCCCTCTGTAATGAGAACTGACTATACAGCTATTTAATCCTTTTATCCCTGTGCAGTTCAGGCTATTGAAATACAGGTAAACCATATCAATTATGTGTCCTTCCTCTGGAATTTTATCTACCTCACACAGGATTATTTTTATAGAGATTAATAACCTTTCTATTAAAATGGCTGTACCTCCCTCTTCAGTACATCATTTCTTTCACCTGAAAGTTAAAAAAAAATCAAAAGAACCACAAAAAGCAAAGGCCTACATTCAAATAGGCATCAAAAATCCTGTTGTCTCCTCCTCTGAATGTCTGAACCACAAAAATCAGCACTGATACAACGATTTATGCAATTTCTCTGTTGACAAAATGTAAAACATTTTACATTTTTTTAAGAAAACAAAACAGATACACACATATGCAGCACTAATTATGAAAATATTTTAATATACTTCTTTTCCATGTAACAGAAAAAAAAATTTAGCTAGAATTTAATAACATTTTAGTACTCACGATCTTCTCCTGGACAAGGCATGCCTGGTTTCTCTGGAGTACTTGGGAAAACTAAAACAAAAACATTAGATTTTTAAGGTAAAAGATTCTCAGTAGTAGTTTTCCCTTGATTCTTGAATAGATTTACACACAGACAGTTTTTGGAAGCCTTTAAATAATTCTGCATGAGAAATGATGCAATCAAAATTTGGTTCCAGACTGGCAGGAGCTTATACTGGAATAAAGCATGAACAAATCTGTGCAGTGCTGAACTCCTGCACAGTTTCAGCTTTGAGCTCCACTTCCTTCCTTCCCCAGCATCAAACTCCAGGACAGCAGCTACACTAAGAAGGATACTTGACAGGCAAGGGAGTCACTCCAACCTCCCACTTAAGCAGTTGCTGGGATTATCAGACAGAGAGGGGATCCTGAACTGTGCAATACTTGCCGTGAATAATCAGCCCTTCGTCTCTGTTCTGACAATACAAACGGAAGGCTTCCTCCAGCTCCATCTGAGATGAGATGGTACAGGGGTCACCTAACAAAAAAAACAACACACAGGAAAATTTACCCGTGAAGAATTCAGTGGAGAATTTCAGTTAGTAAAAAATGTACCAGCTTCAAGTATTGTCTTTCTTTTAATCACTTAATATTAAGCTGGCATTTTGATCAAATGGAACAACACAATTATTCCTTAAAATTTTATCAAAATTGAGTAGACAGAACTATCCTACAGGATAACCAATAATACAGAAGTGAACAAATATGCCTGAAGAGCCCCCCCATCTTCTTGTTGTCTGCTTGTGGTCAGACTATTAGCATTACCTTGGGAGGGTTATTTTTGTTAAAACTGGATAATTAATCCATAAATCTACTTAACCAGACACACATAAAGTACAGTATGTCACAATGCACTGAGAGCAAGCAAAGAAGCAAGTGTACTTTTACTCTGAACCCATCTCTTTGTGGAACAACCACCTTCCTGCAGCACACCTTGGGTGACAGGTGACCTTATGATAGCCAGGCCAAGTGATGACACCAGTGTAAAGCCACATACTAAACTTTAATTTCTAATTTTTAAAAAACATTCTTATTTTGTAAAATGATGAATTCAGGGCCCAGCTACCTCTCTTTGAAGGCCACTGCTGTTTGATGATCTATAAATGCAGAAATAATACAACATGAAAGACAAAAGAATTTCTTGTACTGCAAATCAACAATCCATATTACTTATATGTTTACAGGATTTTATCGTGAGTGAGCTCTTCACAGTTCAAACCTTTTGGACCTTGTCAAAAACAAAGAAACACCATACAAGCCCAGTCTATTTTCTTCATCTCTTGGTAGATTTTGTTTATTCATTATGCCATCGGCAATTGTTTGCTATTAGTTAGTTCAAAGAGAACAGCTGTTTGTTTCAGTCAAATGAACTTCAATTCCATGTGGCAATAAGTGAAAACACTTGTATGCAGAAATATGATAACTCACAAAACCCAGGAGGATCGAGGACAGCCAACACAGCAGATTGGCTGAAACTCAACAACTCAAACCCAGGAACCAGAAAAAGGTTGTACAGGTATGTATTTAACCAAGACTAGAGGAAAATACTAGAACAAAGACTAAATAATTTCATTTTAATTTAAGTAAGCTTCAAAAAGCCAATGCAATAGAGAGCCCAACCAATAAACACTTAACAGGACTCATGTCTTAGAATCCTCCAACTCAAAACTCAGGGAGTTTTCCTCTTCCCTGCAATAATCTTCCTTTATTAGCAGGTGTGCAGTTCTACCAGCTAAGTACAGGCAATGTAATTATCTTCCATGTCCTTCTGATCAGGTTACTTTTTGTTATACCACTATTAAACTGAGGTTGGTACAGTTGCCTTTGCCCTTCTTGATATTTAAAAGATATAGAGTAAAATTTAGAAGTATTAATACTACTCCTTGGTGTCATAAAAAGGGCTGAGTCATCTTTGACTACCAGCTACCTCCTTCCAAGGTCAGAACTTTGAAATTCCATTCACTCAAACAGCACCATCAGCTAAGAGAGCTATTAAAAAAACAAAACAAAACACACCACTACAAGTATCAGCCCAACCTATTTGGTATTTTTCCACCTTTCTGTATTCAGTTTTAGTTCTGCAGGCCCTGGCTTTGACAAGGTGTTTCTGTAGAAGTGAATTTGAGTGCTACTGCAATCAACCCTGATGTCTTGGGTCTCATTTCTCTAAGCTCCCTGCTCTGTGACAGGGTTCTGTAGTTAGGTATTTAGAAACAAGAAAACTCCACATTATGATATTTGTTCATACAAGTTCCTCAATGCCCCTTCTCTGTACCACAGTGACCCACAAACCCTGAGAAATATTTCAGACCAGTACCTTCATCATCAATCCACTTGAGGGTAATTGGCTGTTCTTGTTGCAAGTTACACATCTCATGCACTTCATCACAGAGTTCAGCATAGCTCATGGATGCATCCAAATTTGTTATAAGAATGTCCCTGCAGAAGATGAAAACATTTTATCAGAAAATACTTGCATATTTCAACAGTTCCATCTATGGACACCAAGCTGCAGAATCATAGAGAATGAGCATTCCTCACATAAAACGCTCCCACTATGCCAGCAGGATTACACCTCACAGTGCTTAAATTAAAAATACTTCAGTATGGAAGAAATAAATGTGTTAATTACCCATCTTTAATGCATGTTTACTTGGGTGAGCCAAGCTCCCTTATTATAATTATCGGCATTTGAAGTGTTGTTAAAAACACACCAGAAGTTTTCGTAATATTTTTTTTTAAATCCAGGTGCTTCTTCCATCAGGAGATAAATAAAATCTCAATTATTGTAAAATCCTTTTAAACTGTAGGCTTTTCCTCACATCCACTATATTGTTTGAGATGAAGCTTTGATTAGGTGTATCCTCAAAAGTTGTAATTACAGGAAAATTCAGATAAAATCTTACTCAAATTCTGCATCTTTCACTCTACCTTTGTAGTGTTTAGAGAACGTGAACCCAATACTGAACTCTCTATGTAAACTATACATTATCTCAGGAATTTGTGACAATAACTTCTGATATAATGGAAGTTCACAAGTCCAGTCAAAGCAGGTCATATACTGAAGGGAGGAAAAAAGATTATGCAAAACAAAGTCTGATGATAAAAACAAGACTCTCTACTATTTTAAAAATAGTAAATATTTTTTATATTTCAAATATTTTTTATATTTCAAATATTTTTTATATTTCAAATATTTTTTATATTTCAAATAACTAAGTCTGGGAAATCAATTAATAAACAAATGCAAAAAGAAACAGGAGATGAACTTCTATGATTTCACTGCCTTCAAAACCTTCCAGACGACAATTAGGACACTGTTTTGTAGTTAATGGCTACTGACATGTGTAATTCTTTCCCCTCTTAGTTTAATATAGGAAATATATCAGAAGTTGTCCAACATGAATGAGATAATTTTCTTATTTCCATACTGTGTGACAAGTCATTTTAGAAAAAATGTTATACAACATATTCTGCCTACTTGTGTCTTTCAGCCAGCAGTTGATCAGTACTACACTGAAATAAGAAACTTATTCTTATAATTCTTAAACGCTACAACTTACATTTTAAATTATATTCATTAATAACTCACCATTTTGCCTTTGCTAAGAAAAATTATGATTAGCAAAGCTCTAAAGCAATCTTAAAAAACTATACTGCTTCAAATTCAGATTAAAAGCACTGCTACCTTTTCAAGTGTATCTTTAATCTATACTTTGTAGAGATCTCGAAGAACAGCAACTTAGTAATTCTTCACAACAGCAACAGCAAAAGAAATACATATGCCACTGCCAACCTGTAAATCTGTATCGCCCATAACACTGAGAACTGTCAGGTGAGGTTGAGTTTAAGAACATTCCCCTGTCAAAGAAGTCATGTTTTATGCATTTATGAAAGTAAGAGACCAAACTGGTTCTCACAGCAATGTTTGAGGGCTGGTACAATGCCTTGCCCAAAGACAAGGTCACCAACAAATGCAGCTCATTATTTAAAGCACTGCCACCATGAGCCACTCATGAAATCAAGCAGCTGTAGATGTGTGGTAACCGTGGACAACCACACTTTCATAAGTATCTACATAACATTCAGAAACTGAAAATACACTGCAAGGTAACACTACTACACACTATAAACTCCAAATAAAGCTGGCAACCACTAATGAGCCTTGAATTGTTAAAATTATTCTAAAGATCTCATTCTACAAGTAAATTAATGAACTTCATATCCATGATGTCCATGTTCCTTTGAGACTTACTGTATTTAATCTTGACATCTCTACAGCCACATCAGGCAATCAGGGCACAGGGAAATGAAAACCATTCCTTATTTAACACTACATAATCCCACAGGACAGTTTAAAAAAAAGTATATGAAACTGGACATTACACAGTAATATGAAGATCTAATGACCCGTAAGTTCTGTCTGAGCAGTTATAGCAAGAGAAATAATTCCAGTGATAGATCAAACATATCACATCTTAGAGACAAGATAATACACAGCAAACCAGACTGCACCACTGCAGTTTCAGTGATTTCAAGTTACCAGGTATAAACTAGAGAGGCAACTTGTATAATTCTTAGTTTATCACTGCAGTTACTTAGTTTTAATTTTGTAATCTCTTCTGGCAGTGATTTCTAGTGTGCTATGTTAGGAACTCTGTCACACCCAGAAACAGGAATACCCAAGATACTTCACCTCCAGAGATACACTCAACATTCATATTTCAAACTTCCTCATGCTCAGATTTCTAACAAGGATTTCAATATGGCATCTGTACTATTATTTTAACTTTAGCAGCTACTTGAATAAGTTAGTCTCTAGTTCTGAAGATGCCCTTGATGATTTCCTGCAGTCTGTCAAACTCGTTCAAAAGCTGAGTGCAGTACTGCAATGGAGACACTGAGATGATCAGTTGTAGAAGCTATAATAAAAGAGTTTTACTTCACATAATTTGATCAGCAGAACAAAAACAAAATTCACAGAGCTTGGAACTCTTGTTTGTAACTTCTACAGACTTCACAGCTAATGCAAAATGAATTTTTTGCATTATTGCACTGAATGTAGTGTTGCAGGAAAAACTACCATAATTTATTGTAAAACATGGCAATAATAATTACTTGACTTCTAACATTGACACAATTATTACCACCTCCCTCAGTTCTGCACACAAGTTCCACAGACACACTCCTTATATCAACACTACCTGCCAGCAAGCCACCACAAATTATTTACACACAGTTCTACTGGTGTTTGTAGTGCCTTCCCTTACAGAGCTGAGGCAGCCCTCCCGTTGCATTACCTCATTAATTTAATTACTCTAGAACTCTAAATTCAAGACTTCGAACTACATGGCACAGATAAATAGGTACGTTTAAAAAGAAAACATTTTGTTTTCAATAAAATTTGTGAAGTGACTTGCACAACTACATCACACTTAATGCAAAACAGCCTTTTTCTACACCATAATATAAGAACATGCACAGCAGTAGACACATTTACTTACTTAACAGTAAAACATCAGAAAAGATCACTCAAGTCAAGTATTAAATGCCAACAAGTTCAGTCTAAATACTTCCAACCAAGTTTAAGGATCTACTTGGGCCAAATATTTAACTTCTCAAATGCCTTAAACTCAGGCCTTGAAGGAAGACACGAGAGACTAAAGCATTATTTTTTAAGGTCCTCAGAGTGGCAGCAAACCAATTAGATCAAACATCCCTGAAAACTCAAATTTCATGTTGCTGCAATAAAACCTTCCTGTTTACACTGACAACTGAGTGAAGTCATAAAGGACTATAACATGCTGATTATAGAGAGGATAAAATGTAATAACTGCATCTGGATACAGAAGATGGATCTAGACCTGGCTGTGACTGTGGGAATCAATAACCCATCAACTCACAATAACTGTGGGTTTGTCAGTTATGCACATTTTCTCCCGTTCTGAGACAAGACCAAATTAACTTTTCTTCTTGATCAGCACGTTGCAGGAGTGTGACTGGTATTTTAATAGCTCAGAAGTTTATCTGCCTGATGTGATATTAATTACAAATCCACCAAAGCCCTGGTTACTCTATCACTAGGTCAGACCACAAACTCCTGCTCAATATGCTTCAAAAATAGACAGGTCACAACACAGAGGAAAGGACACACTGACTTACCCACTGTAGTGTGTTTTTACTCTGATGAAATCTTTGTTCAGGTCAATTTTGGAGCCCATTCTGCTAGGCATGGTCTGTATTTAGCAGCTATATAAAATTATAAGTATGCAAAAATAAGTTAAGATAGATAATAGATTCTGAAGTGTAGAGCTTCACATGAAATGTATTTCTCCTCCAGATGATTCTCAATCCAGCTGCATGGATAAAAAAACAGAATACTGATGAATACCCACACACTGCTAAACAAGTTGTGTCAAATTTTAGAAATACAAATAGCTTTACATAGAACAGCAAAAAAATCAAAAGGAAAATGTGCAAGACCCTTGACCTGCACAGAAATTCAGTAAGATTGGTTAAAAATACCCTGTCCGATTTAGCTTTACAGAAATATCCTAAGCATTTGAGGATGTTTTCTTAAAAAGTCATCCAACAGCTCTCTCCTGGCTGAAATAACTCCATAAAAGTTTCTACTTATTCATCAACACAGCATCTTACTTTTTTCACCCAAAGACTCAAGTAATTAAAAACAGATTTTATGTAAATAAAACACTGTAGCCAATAACTATCAGTTACAAATTTACCCAAGAGAAGCAGCAGAGGAACTCTGAGGGGCAATTAGCATAACTTTATGACTGGAGCCTGACAAACATCCTGTTTATTCTATACCACCTCACACATGAATGCGTGTATCCAGACACTTCCCTAAATCCGCTGTCCTGGCAAGCCAGGCCACAGGTACCGGGGGAGCGGAGACTCCCGAACTCTCAATCCGAACCTCCCGCGGGGCTCAGGGGAACACGCAGCCCCTCCCACCCACCCGGGGTCCCCCCTCAGCCCCGGCCTGCGGGGAGCGGCCGGGACGCGACACCGTCGCTCGGGACGAGGTGGCGCCGGCACTTCTCCCGACGGAGCGAGCTCTGCCCAGCCTCCCCACAGTGAGCTTCCGGACTCCTACCTGCTCCGACCGCGGTGGTCGCACCCCACACAGCAGGGCCCAGCGGCGAGCAGGGGCCGCCTCCTGAGCCGTGGTCGGCTACAACTCCGCGGCCTCAAGTTGCTCAAAGTCCCGCAAGGAAGTTTCGAAGCGGACTTTGCCTCGTTGCGGGCGGTACCCCGGCGGAGAGCAGCAGCGGCAGCGGCGGCGGCGGCCGGCGGAGGAGCCGCGGTGTCCCTCAGGTGCCCCCTCAAGTCCCACCCCAAGTGGCCCCGGCGCCCCTCAGCCACTGTCCAGTCTCAGTGCCCCGCGCCCGCGGCAACATGGCGGCCTGAGGGCGGGAGGCGCAGCCAATGGGGAGCCAATCCCC
>NC_031789.1:5242079-5319114 GCF_001522545.3 Parus major
ACACCTACAGCCAATGGGAGCGAGGCGCTGCGGGGGGCGGTGGCTGAGGGAGCGGGGCATGTGTGAGGGATCAGGGGTCTGCTGAGGGGACAGTGCTGAGGGGACAGGTGTAAGCGGACAGGGGACTGGTGTGAGAGTACTGAGGGGACCGGTGTCAGGGGACTGGTGTGAGGGAACTGTGCGTAGGGGACAGGTGAGGGGGACAGTGCTGAGAGGACAGGTGCCAGGGACTAGGGAGACATGTAAGGGAGGACAGTTGTGAGGGATAGAAGACAGTGCTGGGGGACAGGGGACAGGTGTGAGGGGACTGGGGTAAGGGGACTGGCCCTGTCTGCCTCCCCCCAGAGATGCCAGAGCTGCTTTCCAGGAAATTTCAGCAGGAAGCCCCAGCAGTGATGTCCCGAGAGTGTCAATCCAGTGTCCAGTCCGGGGAGGGGCCGCTCAAAGTGGCTAAAGCAGGAAAACCACAGCTGAGATAATAAAGAGGGAATAATATCAGACTGGCCAGACCAGAGAGAAAAACAGTATATTAGTGGTGGAGCAACCAGAGTTCCACAAGAGGCAATTTGTGACATGGTTAATGCCCTTCACTTTGTAAAGCTGGGTTTGGCTGTTTTTCCATAATGATGCTTTGATATTTTGCTTCCAAACTGTGAATCCTCTGTGACTCAATCAGGATCTCCTGTTTTTCCTCACATAAAGCTGGGATGGTGAACTTGAGTCGTCTAGTGTAAATCCTGCTCATCCTGCCCAAACAGTTGGTTTCCATGTGTATTTTAAAACTTTCCTCAGCAAATAAGTTATCCAAGCAAAAGGGGTTGCTTTGGGACTTTTTCTTGACGTATTTATATCCACCACTGGGCAACATAGCTCACCACATTTGAAAAATAAGCCAAAACAGGGAGACACAAATGTTCAATTTTTTTTTTATTATTATTTTTTTTTTACTACCTGGAGTTGAGTGGTCACAATTTGTATTTTGAAATGGAAAAAAATAATCAGTCCTTAGTCTCCTGCTATTCCATCTACACCTACATCAAGTTTTTTCAGTCATGTTTAGCACTTTCTCATCACCTTTTTGGGGCTTTTGGGGTTTGTGTGTTGGACAGTTTGCAGCAGTGTAGCTCTGAGACATCTTCTGGTGTTTCTACAATCTTCCAAAATACAAATAAATAATAGTTGGCACTAGTTTAATTAGCAGTAAAATGGGAAAATGTATTCCCATCAGTCAAGATGTTTTCTCTGACACCAAGGAAATGCACCCAATGGCTTCATTTATCAGTCTTTAATTAAATTATTTGTGTGTCCACTGCTAATTTTATCTTATTGAACTCTCAATTTGGTTTCAAAGTGGGCCCTTAAATCTTCATGTGTTTCAAATTTCTCTGCTTAAAATGGAGAACATTATGTAAGGTTGGTCTACAAACATAATTCTTTTAGGTCAAGGTAGACTTTGATCTCCATGTCACATCAATTAAATGCTTCATCTCCTTGAGCTGTTGGATTGGGAGATAAAAGGTTCTTCAGAACTGTGATCTGAAGTTTTATGTGGGTTATTGCTGTTTTATATTCTAGCACAACTTACCAAGGAGATAAGCTAAGGTATATTTTCAGTGCTTGATGAAAAAAAATCTCAACCATCATAATATTTTTACATCTCACAGAGATATTTTATAGTTATTCACTTAGCATCAGTGCTGTTGTTTTAGAAGTCTTGTTTTGGGATGGTTTGTATTTTCTTACATTACAAGACTGTTTAAACGGTTGAATTTCTCAGTAGATGCTTTCCACTTCTAGGCAGATGGCAGTTTTTGGAGGGGATCTTGGCTTTGCTCTGTGCATTAGCTGACAAAGTTGTAACTGGTTTGAAACACAACAAGTTGTAAATCTTGAGTGTATTCATGACCTTTTTTCGCCCCTTTATTTTCCAGATGGCAGGCATTGACTTTTGACTACTAAGCCATCCTCAACTTAAAAGTTGCAATATTTCTGTCTACTACATCTAGATTTGAAGAGCTGACAGCCTCCTACAGGTAATTTACTTTAATTCCAGGTGTAAATAAGATATCTAAAATTTTAGTTATTTAAAAAATCACCATTAGAATCTTTTCATGTCAGATCTTTTAGTCTTAAGAGCAGTGACCTGAAGCGATCTGTTTGAGAAAGAGAAAGCTAAAAAGGGGGTTTGGGGTTTTTTTTCAAATATTTAATTTCTGAAATTCTGAAATAAGCCACAGCATCCAGTCATGCCACAGATTACTGTAGCAGCAAAGATGTTATTTATTAAATAATCTAATGGTAGTCCAACTAATGCAACCTGGGAGTCTGATGTTTCATCCTTCTTGAACTATCTTTTTTGACTAAAAGTTATGAGCATTCTGAGTGTTGTTTTCTGAACATTCTCCATAATTTCCAGGCACTCTTGTTCATTCTTTTCAGGGCTGTACATCCGCAGGTTTCCAGCAGATGGCAGGAGATTCCCAGGCAACGCTCTGGGAATCACGGTTGTGCAGGCGATTCTTACAAGTCGTACGTCTTTATTTAGTGCTTCAGGGTGTTGAGAACTGTTCTTTAAAAATCAGTTTAAAAGTGAAAAAAAAAACAGTCTTTGGGTTAATGATTGCATTAATATAAAGTACAGCATCGGACACAAGGTACTTGTGGTACTTGTCTCTTTCTGACAAGGCTGACCAAAAACTCCTCCCTCCCAAATGCTCCAATGAAAACATCATTATGGCAGCTACTTCTTCAAGACAATTGTTGCAAAAAAGGGTCAATCAGTACTAATTTCATCTCGGTAGAAGACAGGTATCCTGTTTGTACTTGAATTCATGACTCAAAATCTTCAGCTATATTAGGACCTTCCAAGTTTCCAACATTTTAAAGATTTAGTAGGGATTCGAATGATGCTTTCAGACTGTGAACTAAACAACAAAGAAATTGAGAGAGCCAGCTCATATCTCCAAATGCATGTGAAGTGTGAGTAACCAGTTCTGTATCACTTTAGAATAAAATAGAATAAAAATGCCTCCCCATAGAATGTCTCTTTAGCAGATCAAACCAGCAGCATGTGCAGGCTGCTCTCCAGCCTACTTACTCTCTTCTTTTGCCAAGGAAGAGACTAGATATTGTTTCCACTGAAATAACTGGCAGTGAAATCCTTGGGTGCAATGGGAATGAATTTGGACCACACGCCACAAAGTTTGGGTAAAAATAATAAGGCAAAGCATTAATATATTTGAAACATAAATTGGAGTACAACAGATATTCTACGTAATATCAGAAATCACCATGGCAATTCTTTGTAGCCTTTCTTGCTGGCTTGAATATTAGTGTTTTTCTAGCCAGTGTTAAAATAGACAAAATGAATAGTTTCAGGACTATTTTAAGCCAACACCTCCCTTACTTGTCTGTCTTACATAAAGTAGAAGCAACCAGAAGCTGACTCTCTTGTTGACACCTCATTAGCCAGGAGGAGAAAGAATTCTATGAGTAGCCCAAACTACACAACTTTCAAAGCAACTAAACCCAAACCTCTGTGCTTCTGTATTTACTTTTTCAGGATATTTAAACAACCTGTTTGATTTTACAATACTATGTGCGCTGTAATTGATAAAGAAAATACAGAATATCCTGTCCTTCATTTATATTCACATACAAGCTTGTGTATGTAAAAGTTTCACCCACAAAGATGAGGGTAGGATAATCCTAAATGTATCTGTAAAAAATGCAGTTAAAGATATACAGAAATAATTCTTTTGTATTTGTTTAAAGCTGAAAGAAATGCAGCAATAAAGGAAGAACAGCCTGGATAGAGCATTATACCAGATGTTTTACAGATTACTCTGTATTTCATCACTGAGTCTTTATTTAATCTTAAGGCTGTAGTAATTGTAATACTGGAATAGCTCAGTGGCCTATATATTGTTTTGCTACTTCCAGCTCTGCCTTTTCCAATTGGTCAAAGCTGACCAATTATTTATTACTGTGGAAAGAAAAATGTTCTCCCTACTTCACTTAGTAACCCCATAAATGAAAATTGAGTTTTGTGATATTTGTGCTGCTCTCATTGAGATTATTTACCCAATAAACAACTAATGATACCTGGCTTTGCTAGTTATTTACATTACCCAGTAACTATGTTAAAGATGTTTGGGCCAAAATTAGGAAGAAGAGTTTCCTTAAGAGTGTGGAGAATTTGAGGCATGACACACTATCTTTTTCTCTCTATTGCATGTATGGGGTTAGTAGTGTGCGGTGTAACAGAGTGAAACAGGGAGAAAGAGTGTGTTTGTGTGGGAGCGTGTGTGGGAGTGTGCTGCTTGATTATCACAGGGTTGAGTTTCTTGCCTTTTATGTAATAATCACTGGAAGGTGCAAAGGTTTGTCAGTTGAGACTTTCAGTCTCCCTGTTTTTCACAATTGGCCAATAAGATGATATTAGTTTTGCCTAATATGTTCTTGTGCCAAAGAGAATGAAAATTTCCTCATCTTTTCCCCTTTCCAAATGGAAAAAAAAAAAGGAAAAGAGAACTGAGGATCAAGGGAAATAGAGGTATTGCAAGAGTTAAAGAAAGGGATAAGTTTCCAGAGGTTTCTAGTGTCTCAGAAATGCAGGATATTTGGATTCTTTTTTTGGACCAATCTTTTCATGGAACAGTGAATTCCCAATAACATCTGATTAGTTCTGTTGGTGCTACACTTTCTGACAGTCTGGGCTTGACTGTCTTCTCAGATTTGATTTTACTATGCAGGACTTAGCAAAAGAAATAGCTGTGGCACAAAGCTGGTATAAGGAGAAAGCAGATCCCTGATGCATTATGTAATGAGGGGCTTAGATTCTCAAATTAATTCTATTTAAGACACAGTGCCTTTCTCATCTATCTACCAAATCCGTCCAAAAACACATATTCATTGCCAAATTTGTATTCTGTTTTCATTAGGAAAAATCAGCTCTTTATGTTTGTAACATATATTGCACACAATATTATTTTAATATCAAACAGGCTTTCAACCGTAGCAAGTGGTTTAAACTGCTGTAATAAACAGGGCAGGAGGGAGTTGCTTCAGATTTTTTTCTTAAACAAAAATATTCTCAGAAACTCTCAATAAGCTATTATCTGTTCTGCTTCAGAGACAAATATACAGGATGCTGTTTTCCTCCTAACAAGTGCTTTTCCAGGACAAGGACTGGGAGCATTTAAAATCAGAGCAATCGTATTAAGTGTTTTGTTGTCCCAACAGCAGAAGCCTCATTGAGCTAAATTGGTTTCGCTACATTATCTATTGGATTAGCAAACCATTAGAAACTGATGTGAGAGCTTTTATTTTAACTAGGATAAATGCTTTCATTTTTACCCAGAAACAGGACAGACATTTCTGTTTTTAACATCTTCATAGTGCTGTCACTATTAATGCCAGCATTACTTTCAAACAAATGCAGTATCTTGCTCTTCTTCATCTTTCATATTGTGCTTTCTGATTCTTTTCAACCTCGTGAGGCAGCAATAGCTATTTTTTTCAGTACAGAAGTGTGCATAAGTGCCCCCCAGAAAGCTCTCATGAACACACAATGGCACTTCCTCTTCTGTTGTCAAGGCCAAAGGAGAGTTTTGCAAACCCTTGGGCACTGAAAAAGCAGCATGTCATTATGAACTGAAATCTCTAGGGTCGTTTTGATTTTCCTTCTAATGCATTTTATCTTCCAGTTCAATAGTTGGAATGCCTATTTTGTCCGTTTATAGAAGCTCCAATTTCTGTATATCTACATTTTATTAACACTTCACATTTAGAATGATTACATTAACACATATCCCACTCTTTTTCTCACAGACACGCCAGTCCATAGAGCAGTACTATAAATTGCTGAAAGGAACACAAATGCTTTCAGGTGCAGCACAGAAAAGTGCCTTCTCATCTGTCACATACCTCTTTTTGTGGCACTAGTACAACCCATCCAAAGTCAGCATTCAACTGACATTGAATCTGGCTTACTTCACTTTATTAAGGGCATCGTGAAATTAGAGTTGAAGAGGTAATTGGCTTTAGATGTTAATAGGTCTAAAGTAGTTATGTCTGGGGATTGTTAAATAAAATGAATTCAAATAGAAAAAAAAAGAGTGAAGCATACACAAAAGTATAGCAAATTAAATCTATGCAAAACTCCAATCAATTCACCATACTGCTGTACTGAAACGTCTCTCAAAAGTTTGAATGGCGTCTGAGTTTTCTGTTTCTGGCTCTGGGAACCAATTTAAGAAAATCTCACTCTTGTTGATGGAGGTGTTTTGTCTTGTGCTATTCATGCAAGTGCAACAACAGCAGCTGAAACTCCTGTTCTCCCCTCAGATCCCCTTGTTCCTGGGATGGACACATTGCCACGTGTGCTCACAGAGCACTTTCTGACTCCCTGCAATCTTCTGAGATATTTTTTGCCTTTTATTTATGCTTCTGTCTACATCACTGCAGGTAGTCTGGATTCTGGCTTTAGGGTTTTTTGAGGAGATTGCTGCCACCTTTTACTTTGATCAGTCACGCTGTGCTGTGCACCTTGAAGATCTGCAGTCAAACTAGAGAAACAATTCACTGAATAAATCTTCTGGAGCAGTCAGCAGGACACGCAGCCTGTGACTCTCCCAGATGGAGAAGGAACTAACTTTGTCCAAAAACCCCATGTGATCAGTCAGTTGGCTACAGTGTAAGGAGTTATGTCAGGTGCACAATTACAAACTATTACTGCTGAAGTAATTAGATTAGACATTGCCTTTATATTATCTGCAGCCACCTTCTTGCTAATTACTCTCAATAACCAGCCACTGCACTCTAGAGGGTCTAAGGGTTGTGCTTCTTCTTCTGCTCTTTAATAACTTTAATTCCAAAATCATGGATTATTTTCTTATGATTTGCACTCCTCAGGAACTTTCTGTGAATATTACTTCAGCTAGATTTAGTCAATAATTCCACTCTTAGCAGAAGATAGTGACATTGACAGGCTACATAATAAACTAATAGCTGGAGAAAACAGTGGGATACAAAAAGGCTGGATTCTGCTTTCCCAGCAGAACTTAATTTGATTTTAAACTACAGATTATTTCTGATTTTTGCAAGTGTAAGAGAGGGGGTGGTGGCACTGTGGTCATTCTAAAGGATGTTGTATTTTTGTGGTGGTGAATCATGGAAAAAGCAACTACTTAGTAAGGAAAAGACATTGTAAAGACATGCTTCTGCTGCTTTTATTCCACTCTGCATTAAATCATTATATGGAGCAGTAGAACTGATTCAGAAGGCAGAAGAGGTTGAGTTTCCTTGGAAAGAAAGTAATTATGACCAAAAACACACTTGGAAAAAAAAAAATACTGTATTACTGAAATGTAGCATTCCATCAACGCCAGGAACAATCAATAAGAAAAATAAATTAGAAAGAGGAGAAGCAGATGGAAAAGCAAAGAAGCTTGATTACCTGGATATATTGAACGAGATGCAGATTTTGATTAGTTTTCTGGGTAAGGTGAAATTTGAGTGATATTTTGCCTTCATTCAGTAGGTGTGCCTCAGAAACTATGGTAAATAGTACCATGAAAGTACCAGATGGATGCACTTACCGAGCTGGAGAATAAGAGTTTCTGCCTTTCCTGAAGGGCTTTTCTTCTGTAAAACTCAAAAACATAGGAAAGAAATAATTATACCAGTTTTTCAGCTGGAAGGTCTTGACTGAGATTCCCCAGCAGGCCAGTGGTGAGATGTGGGAGCAGAATCCAGGTGTCTCAGTCCAGGGTTGGCTTGGTGAGGACTTGGTGGAACAATCACAGCTTGATGTCAGTTGGGATTTTCCAGCACTCTGTTGGCTGATAGCTTTTCTATGATAACAGAAACTAAAAATTGAGGTGAGCTTAAGACCTACAGTGGAGCATATTTTCTATTACACCCCAGTTCAAGATCATTCTTTTCTTCAAAGCATTCTCTTACTCCACTGGTAATGAAAAAATTTTATTCTAAGTTATAAATCAGTGCTAAAAAATGTTATCTTTCAGTGCTAGTCATATGAAATCAAACCATAAATCACAGCTGAGTTAAGGCAGGAGGAATGTGCGCATGTTCTACCAGGATGAAATCCTCCTTTCACCCTTATTACAACTATTAATTGTCAGCCACATGCTCAAGAGCCCTATCTTAAATGCCAGCAAAGCTCTCCTCTCACCTACAGCTTCTGGCTTAGTCTCTCTCCATGCTCCTTTTCACTGCAGTTTTCAGCCTCTTGCTTTGCTCCCTTCTTTCCCTCTCCCTAATTTTGTCTTTTCTTTTGGGTCAGTCTCTATTTTTAAAACAACTTCTCACTTTCAAGGCAACAATATCCCGAAAATAAATTTCTGTTTTGTAGTGTCTTACATTGGCTTCCTATACTGTCAATATTTATCAATATTCCAATATATTTGCTGTGGAGATTTTAGAGAATAATTGTGAAACTAGTCTGCTGTGAGTACTGTGTTCATTTGCTGAGCTCACTGAGATTATTTACAGAACAAAGTGTTATTTTGCATGAGTTGGGTGAGAGATTTAGTCCTGAATTAAGCAGTGTGTATGAGGACCCATAAATTTCACTTTTAAATAATGGAAGTGAAGAGGCCTAAGAGATTAGGTCAGCCTCTGAATAAAAACAGAAAAAATATCCAAAGCAACGGAATAACTTAAAGATAGTTATGAAATGTTTTTACTTCCCTCAGCTATTTAGGGACAGATTCAAAAAGGATATTTTCAGAAGCGCACATGGTAGATTCTCAGTGAAAATTAACAGAACAAATTCTGAAGTCCTTCCTGCAAATGGAGTCCAAATTTCTTCATTATCAATCACCTTTCAAATTTTTCCCAATCCAACACAGGAAGCCTGAGCTTTCCCTGTGTTTCTAAATATTTTCTCTATTTTGGGGCCTATGAAACTAACAAACATTTCTGTATTTAAGTGTTTAAACTTTCATTGGCTTAGATCTGAAATGTAATACAGTCATTATTAACAATTCAGTAAAATTTTATGTAGTATATTTTATTTCATGCTGAGACTAAGAGCATTGAAATTTTCCAATACTTTATCCAAGACAAATAATAGTTTAAGAAAAAAACCTCCACTCCCCTCTATTCCCTTTTACTTTGTTCATGAGATTTTTCAGATTAAAAACTCCAACTTCAGCACTAATGTTAAACCTAGACCAGCCCACAGATGCAGAAAACCAGTTGTTCCAAAGTGAGAAATAAGCTCTTTCATCACAAATAAAAAGAAAATTATCTCAGTATGAAAAGCCAAATCTTCATTACAGATCAATCCTTGAAGTGGAGGAAAACCATGGTCATTTAAGATTTAAACTTTTGCTACAAATATGTACATATGAAAAGTTGTCTCATGGTATTACAGGAAAGAAAGAGCTGGAATTGTTTGGCAGAGTGCAGTCTTACTATATCAAATCAGGTCAGCAATAAATTGCTGCTTTAAGTAGGAATTCCTAGCAGGACTTCTTGACTTTGGAAGTGTCTTGAGCTCATTGGAAAATATTTCGAGAAGAGGTGCCTCAATTCAGTTTCAGTGAGGGCTTTTTAGCCTGTGGGTATTGTTCAGTTTGTAGGTCTTGGGAAGAATTTTCCTTTTTTTACTGTCTTTACATTGTGTATGCAACCCAGTATATAACATTGACTGCTGCAAAGGCTGCTGGGAACACAGCTCTGGCATAAATGTCAATGGTGTCAGCATCAATGGGCTTAAAGAGGGACTTCAGGCCAGTCTTTTTGTCCAGTTTTGTTCCCTGCTGCTGTTTTGTCTCCCCAGTTTCTATTTCTATTGTGCCATATGATCCAGGCAGGCTTCTGGGAATTCGGTGTTGCCTGTTGGAAATGGCCAGTTCCTGGTTCACACCAGCTATGGAGAGGGAAAACAGAACAATGGCGTTCTTCACATTGATCTGCAAAGGAAAGAGGAGAATAAATAGCAATTTATAGAGCAAGACCAGTGTCATTCATCCAAGCTGTCCATGGCACCAGCATGGTGAAACACTCATGGGATCCATAAGTGGTGAATGGGATTTAGCCCCAGCTTTGGCAGAGCTGATGGAAGACTCTGTGCTACCACATATAATTCTGGCTTTACATGCTCTGAATTACTGAGAACATTCTCAAAGCCTTTCTTCTTGAGAAGAATTTGTAGAAAAAGGTCATGAAACAGGGTGATTGCTTTGGCAAAGTTATTCCCAGTATCACACTTACTGACCTCTGCACTCTGCCTTCTCGCCTTTATCTTGTTCTTCTGCTTTTTCATGTAGTCGGCATTGAAATGTGCAAAGGCGTATTCCACCAGTGCAGCAAAGACAAACACGTAGCAAATCCAAAAGTAAACATCCAGTGCCTTGATGGCAGAGGCTCGTGGGAGTGAGGATCGGGCACTGACCATCAGTGTGGTCATTGTAAGAACAGTGGTGATACCTGCAGAGTAGCACAAGAGAGAAATATATGCACTAATATACATAAATATATTTATTAATATGAGGCTGAGGATTATTTTCACAGTAAAAGCCCTTTAATACTGTGACTTCTGATTTTCAAAACAGGAGAACTTGTAAGAAACCGCATTTGTGTGACTAAGACAGCTTTGAACAAGTTATCCTTGGTTTTGTCCTAGATTGGGAGAAACAAAACTCAAAGAATTAACCCTCAAACACTTTTACATCTGGATTGGCAACCCTTAGCCAGACAAATAGACCCATAAGCTGCAGCAGCATTTTTTCTGTCACTGTCCAGTTCCTTCAAATCAATTCTTTCATTTCTTTCACAGTCATTACTGCTTTTAGCCCTCCCTAGATGGTTATTTGCTTTTCCTTACTGGGGCAGCTGCTCTGATAACATAACAGAAACGAAACCAGGAGGGAAATCTTTCAAAGAACCCTCCCTTCTGCAAATGTAAACCCAGTGGTCATAAACGCACCTTAACAAGGATTATCAGAGAGCACAATTACCACTTGAGCACTCCCTTCCCCATGAGTCCCCAAGCCATCTGTTTTACCTAGTGACACCCTGGCAGGCACAGCTGACTGGCTGATCCAGAAGGACACCCACGACATGGCCACCAGTAGGATGGAAGGGACATAAGACTGGATGATGTAAACGCCTCGATTTCGCCGAAGGTGGAAGTGGAGACTGAGCCTGGGAAACTGACCTGCTGGAAAAGAGAGCAGGCAGAAGTGCAGTCGCTCGGCAAGGTAGATTCCTGCCGCTCCAGCTCAGAAGAGATTCTGGCTGCATGAATTACAGTTAAATTGATATTAAAAATTACATTTTCTACAATGACACAGAGCTAGATTCTTTAGTGTCTTCTGGACAAGGGTCACAAAAAGGTTTTTTGAATGCTGTTCGATTGATGATTCATAACCTCTGCACAAGGTACTGCAGCTTTCATCAGCTAATAACAGGTCAAATGATTTGTCTCAGGTCATATCAATGCCAGATCTGAAAATAAAATCATGAGTCTTCTCAAATAACAGTACTGCTTCAAAATGTGTACTGTCTTATCATCTGCTGTAGAAAGTCCTCCAGATACTAAATTTAGATTTTTTAAAAGGCCAAGTTAATTTCAAACTCAAAAAAGAGCTTAGAGGAGATGTGCAGAATAAATGAGAATCTGAATACATGAAAGAGGATGAAAAATCAGCAGGAAAGAAATTACTCCAATCTTGTACAAACATTGCAATAAGCCCAGTGATAGACATACACACCACTGACTTCTACAGGGTAGAATTAGACCGATCTGACTGTACGTCATAAGCTTCATAACATCAGGGCTAATGGAAATTTTTCTTGATCTGAAGTCACAAATTAGGTCAAGAAAATCTGAGCTATACCTCAAGTGCTTTTTATTAAGTGCTGTCTGGCTACTCCATGCAGTATTTTGTTGAGAAGAGAGAGCTAATGAATAGAACCTGCTACAGTGGCTACCTGGAGGCTCAGTGGCACTTCTTACAAGTGGAAGATGAAGGAGACTCTTACCAGAAACCTGACAGGTTCTTAAATTAGTTACTTAACAAAAAGGATTTTCTATTATAGATAAAGGAGGTTTCTCTCTGTGGGAAAAAGTCAGATACTGTCCTTGAATTGAAGAAAGATTCTGTTACCAGATTTGAAGTTCATAATTTCTGTTGTGAACTGGTAATTGGTAATTGTAAATTGAGCAAGCTGCAGCTTATCCAGCCCATGGATCTCCTCCTGGTTTTCTGACCAGTGGTAGACAATGTCCTCTGAAGAGTAGCCATCTGCCAAAAGAAATCTGAATAAACACAAAGTTCATGGGAGAAATTCAGAGCTTAGAGAATTCATAGTAGAAGTTCTCTAATTCCTCTGCTATGCTGATTTCCACCAGACATGTTGCAAACATGCTGAGATTCAGTCTGGATAATTCTCTCTGCTTTGGAGAGGTGCAGGGTACCAGGGCCATGACGAAAAGAGAGGATTTGAATTAGAGGGTTTATGTAATATGCAAATTCACAGGAAATCAATCTTTCCTAGTTTTGCTGTTCATTGACAACTTGCTACTAAAGCATCCATTTGTTTAAAGAGACTTTATTTCTGTTTCTTTCACTGAAATGAAAACCCTCAAATTCAATTAAAACCTTCAAACCCCACCAAAACTCCCTGCAGAACTCGCTGGGAGAGAGAATGAATTGCTGGGGCACTGTCTGCTGCCTCTGCATTTGGTGATTATATAAGTAAAACCGTAGATTGCTATTTTTGATAGGATAAAATGGTATTGTGGTTAACGGCCTAGAAAACAAAGTCAGTGACAAAAAAGAAAATGAGAAACTTGCACCAACAGGACAAGTGATCTGCTCAGGATCTGCTATTCCCAGGTCTCTGGAACCCTCAGGATCTGCAGGCTCTTTGATCTAAAAACCAGATCAATTTTCCCTGATCAAAAAACCAGATTCATTTTCCCTGACTGTGTGGTCCCTGCTTGTGTAAGTGATAATTTTCATCCAGAAGTATTAATGCTCATGGGAATTACATGCTGATCATAGATTAAACACAATTTGGATAAAATATAAATCCATTCTTCACCCTCCTTTGTGAATACAAATGAATTAAGCATATCCATGCAGTATTCTGATGGATTTCTGTGTAACAGATATATGAATGCCAGGGCAAGTTATAAAGCCATGTGAAGGTTAGTCACAATGGCATTCATTAAAAGCAAGGAATTCTTGCTTTTTCCTATTTTCTTATAAATTAAAAATAGCACATCACATTTTGCCTGTGGGCTTTTCTACTTGTTCTCACTGGATGATACAAACCTCAGTAATGCCAGTGACTGTCAAGACTGCACAAGGTTTCATATGAAACACAAAGTTCCAGACATTTGTCAGCGGGACTATACATTGTTCATCATCCCTAAATTAAATCCTAGAGATTTGGATTGAACCAGAGTTGAACTGGTATTGAAAAGTCCACAGTCTAATGCCCAACACAGGGAATGAAGAGATTTTTGTTCACTCTAAACCCCAAGGCACCCCTTACATTCCACTGATTAAAGCAGGATCATCCTAGCCAAGTCCATCTAGCTCAGTACCATGTATGCAGACTTTACACAAAACACAGGAGTACTCAGCCCTTACAGCTCTCCAAATCCAGCATGCATTCCTGCTCATCCATTGGATACTTGGAAAGGTCCATGTCACAGGCCACTGTTGAGGTAATCCTGTTTGGAGCAATGTGAACACCAGTTAGTTACATTCAGACAGAGCCTTTTCCTCAGAACTCAAAAGACTAAGTGGAAAACTTTGAAACCTTAATACTAACAAAGAAAACTGTTTCTAAAGTCCTGCTGGCTGCTGCTGGAGTCTGTGGGAAACCCAGAGGCAGAGGGAATTGAAAAAAGGTCAAATGACTCGTCTAACGTCAGAGGATTCTGCAGCTACTGATGATGACAAAAAGGAATTTTCTCATTCCATCTCCTCCCTTTCTGTCCCCAAGATCACTACCAATACCTTAAGGGGTACTTTGGACTTACTGTTTCAAAGGTACACATTCATTATTTCTCAGAATATTACACAATTAACTGTCAATATAGTTACTGAGTGCCAGCCACAGCCCTCTTCCAAAGTGAGAAATACTGCTTTGTCTGTGTGAAAAATGGGGAAGCTGAGCTCAAATAAGGCTCACAACTCCCCTGGAAAATAGTGAGAGAGTGGAGAACAAAATCTGCTTTATATTCAGCACCTCCTTGCCTGGTGACCAAAGCCATGAGAGGCTTCTCTCCCACTGAGGGCATTCTGGATGTGATTAGTGACTGTGCAGTGTTAGTGCTGCCAAAAAGACCTTCCTGACTTCTCCTTATAAAGAAAAGGATGGGGGATGGGAGTTTTTCTTCAATTTTTAACTAATAATTACTTTAGGAATTTGTCCTAGGAATACTGAGTGATTATAGAATGTTCAAAAAGTTAACACACAACAGAGTATACCTGTACTGTTTGATACCCACCTGATGCTGTATAAAATTACTCCATCTGGCTGGAGCCTGATAAGTTTGTTTTCCACAGTCACATCATGGAACCAGGCAGACTTGGCATTGACTATGAAAGTATCTGGCAACCAGAGCTTGTCCACAAACCTGCTGTCCAAGCCCAGAGTTTCATTGGTGTGATTGTAAGACAGACGATCATCTCGCCAGCTCTGGTGCAAAAATACTGTCATGGTGTATTCCTGTGACAAGAGAAGTCCTAATTAAGAAGTGATGCTGACAATGATAAGAACTTAGAATTTGGAACTTAACCAAAAATCAATGTCTTAGCCTAGAAATACATTATTTGCTTTAAGTGCAAATACATATTTTTATACTTAGTCAACCAGTGAACTGCCCAAGCATTTGAATTTCAGTCATATGCTCCTACAATGGATAAGGACAAGATATTAAAAAGTGATTTAATACCAATGCTATACATAACACATTGCAAGAGTTGCACAGGTCTTGATGAAGAAAATCAATTCATATAACTCAACAAATACAACTTCTAGTTTTGAACCTTTTCTTTTTTTAAAGCGAAACAAAAAAAAATCTGATACTGTACCATATTCACTTCTGAGATGTGGTCAATGCTGGCTACTTCAATTGCCAGAGCAACATTAACAGGAGGACCTGAGAAAAAAAACGTTTGAATGGGATGATTTATATCATCACAGTACCCATTAAAATATCAATGATCCCAGACTGCTAATTCTTTCATACAGAGTGAGTTCACTGAAGTGTTTTCCTTTATAAAGTACATTCTTGAAGCAAGAATTTTAAATAGTTTCCTGATTGTGCCCTCAATTTCCAACACCTCACTTCAGTGATAAGGGACACAAGATAAAATCACAACTACTGAAAATTATAGAATCCTTTCTGGAAATCAGATCATCTAGTTTAAGACAGCATGGCTTCAAGCAGATGCAGATCATCATTTAATGAAATACAGAATTCCTTCAACTTTGATGTCAAAAATTTAAGAACTGCATCAGAAGCCTGTGTTGCTGTTGAACAGTCTGTTTCTTGTCAAAATAAAGTATATTGTTGATTGCTATTTTTTCAGCATCCAAGTAAAAGATAATCACAACTTTTTAATGATTTAAAGAATGAATTTCACATAAACATCAGTAGGATTGTAAGAACCAAAGAGATATTATTCTCCAAGTCTCACCTCCAATCCCAGGCCTGAAATTTCGTGCATACCCTTTCATCAAATCATCCAGGTTGGGCAACCAGGAGATTTCAATGTTGGAACCTATGTAATCTCCGATGTCACTCATAGCTCTGAGTAAAGAGAATAAGTATCTTAAAATTTTCCATGTTTGCAAACAGAAATAGGATAGAAAATGAAAGTTATTGACTTATTTTACACCAGAGACCACCTGCAGTAGAATCAGCTATAGTAGAGATTTTTATAGGTAGGAAAACCATTCCAGGTATTTCTGTTTAAATCAAAACAAATTTCAGGCAAGACTATGGCATCTTTAAGTATAAGCACATACATTTTAAAGTTTCTTTCTTTCTTTCTAAAATAAAGTAGGAAAAATAGATTTAGAAACTTAGAAAAAGCATGAAGGAAACAAAGATACTTTGTAAACTGCCTAAAATGCATCTGTGAATGCTGAAATTCAGCTGTGGCAGCTTCTTACTATGGAACAGCTGAGATCAAGGAGGCTGGTGCACTGTTAAATGTGACAGAAAAACAGGAAAAAGTGCACATCTGGAATCTGGATAGGAGGCAGCAAGTTTTGGCTGGGAGAAGATGTGTTACTGTGGGATTCGTGCTCGTGGTACAGCCCCTCCCAGCAATCAGCATCCCCCTCTCAGGTGCCTCTTCTTGCCTGGCCAGTGATGCTCCTTGAAGACTAGCCCAGGGTCTGGTTGCCATTTGCCAGCCCCTGGCAGCTGCCAGCCCCTCAGCCCTGGCACAAGCAGTGATGTGGATATTCTACCATCTCTCACAAGCAAAGGCAAGGTTGTGTTGTCTTCATTATCCGTTAAACCTGGCAGGCCCCAATTAAAGATCTGTGCCAGCTCACATCGTTCCTCTCACTGCACTGTGATTGACAGGGCAGGAGGAAATAAATGAGGGGCTGGGATAATGTCTGCCACCACCATTTGGAAAAAGAAGAACTACCAGTGGTTTGAGAGGGCCTGTGACTGAATGCAAGTACTGGATCAAAGCTGCCTGAGCACTGGTTTAGCATCTTCCACTGAGCCCAGGTATAAAAATGGCATTTGAGAGGTACCTATGACTTGTAACAGAAGATAAATGGTTAAATATCCATGGAAGGCTGCAGAGTAATACACCATAAACACCTTCTGCCTTGGTACTTACATAACTTTCTTAGAGTGCTCATGTGACATTGACCCACATAAAGCACATGGTTTTTCTCTCCAAAATATGCCAGCCTGGGCATTCAGCTCAGCACAAGCAGTTATTGCCAGCACAGGAACAGAGTATCCTACAATAACCAACTCTACTCACAGGAGACTGAAAGAAAAACCTTTGATTGCCCTGGTCTTAAAATTCTTGTCTGGACTCAGTTATATAAGGAAGGAGTTCTGGGATTACAATGTGTAAATGTAAGATTTGAGCAGCAGAGAAACTGAAGACTTGCATTAGCAGAGCTGTCAAAGCTTCTGTGACCTCCTAGCACAGGGACATTGCTCCAAGTGCAACTTCATTAATTTCCCAGCAAAATATTGTGTTAAACTGCATTTCTAATGCAGCATTTCTAATACAGCACACTGCTGTATGTTCATCTCCAATTACTATCCCAGATACTTCTCAAATTCCTCTGTCTCTTCTGAGGAGGCATCTTGGAACACTCCAAGATGTGTTTTCAGCTGCATAAATAGGAATAACATAATTGATTTAGACAAGGGCTTTGAAGATTTATAACAGATGTCAACAGAGGTTTTTTTCCTTTTTTATTGGGTCTCATCAACTATAGCAACACTCCTTTTTATCAGATTGCTGGTCTTTCAATCATCCAACCATCATTATTTACTTTCATGAAATTATAGCTTTATAATAAGTTTGTTTAAAAACATACTTATTTGTAACTCACAAGTCTCAGCCATAGATATGGAAAAATGTTTTTAATCAGTAAAATGTCAGATATACTTTTATGTAAAGAATGGTACCCTATGTCTTTTCCTTATTAGAATAAATAGTTACAATACACTTGAATAAATTTATCTGCTTAAAATCTCTTTGCTTTCTCAATAGAAGGTGATGCTTTTCAGGTTCTGTTGCTAAAACAGCTACAGTTCAGTAAAGTGTTTGGAAACACAATTCAAGTCAGAAGGTGACAGCACTGGAGTGATGTATCTCATGTGCCTAATCATGTTTTGACAAAGAACTTGGAGTGCAGCTGTTCTCCTGTGTCAGGATTCTATTTTAATGGCATTAAGGAAAGCCGTGGAGCTCAAAGGAAGTCAAAATGATGAGAGTCGGGTTAAAGACTGAGGGCTATAGCCTGCCATGTGTTTTAAGCAGATTACAATCTAGAGGGAGTTTTACTTAAATATCCATGACACAATTAAAATAAATCTTGTTTCTATTATTAATAAAGCCTTAGGGTCAGATCATCAGTGTAACAAATGTGCTGGATTTAGTGGAGCTAACTGTGGGGGTTATTAAAAAATTACAGCTAAAATAATTTTGGCTCTATTTACCAAGTGGTGATAACTTCTTTGAGTCATTCCCCTAGACTTCTGCACATCACATCTAGTGTTTTCTTGAAGTTACATGAAGGATGGTGAGAGAACTTCCTTCAGCCTTGATAAGCAGTTTGGATTATATATGGCCTAAAATATTATTAATTATTGCACCTGAAAAGGAAGAGCAGCATAGAAAAGACGCATTGGAAGGGATTAACTTTTCATAGTGTAAGCAGTAAGGATGAAAAGAAAGGCAACTATTAGTTGATTCAGCAACTTCACTTCCCAATGTAAGCTGTAAAGCTTGTTTCAGTAAGAAAAAGGACTTTGTAAAACCAAGGTATTGATTTGTCAAATCCGAGGGGTAAAAGAGCTCCTGAAAAACTCTCCTCAGTTTGCACCAAGACAATGTGGAGGGTCTTGCTGGCTGAAAGGCAACAGTCCTGCGGAGTTCTATCCCTCTGGAAGTCATTGCCAAATCTAAAGCTGAAGAGGATGATCCACACTCTGTCCACATCTCATTTCAAGCAGAAGTTTTTGAGAATATATTTGCATCTGTCCATATCTGGAGCATTGGGAGAACTTCAGCTGAGCTCATTGAAAATAGATTATTGCTGTCTAAACCATGAAAGCAATAGTGAATTCTCCTGCACAGACAAAGAGAAAGGAAATCCCCATTGATAAACTGCACAAACATGTGAAGTTCCTCTTCCCCTAATATTGACACAGGTTAGGGAAAGCAACTCAAAGCAATGAATGTCATGTGACAGAGCAAAGAAATGTCTCAGAGCTAAGTACTAGCAGTTCTAGAATAAAAAGTACACACATCCCAAAATCCTTCCTACCCAACCTGACATCTCCCTCCCAGCTGCTGAAGGACCAGGACATCCTACTAATGTGGAGTAATCTGGGGGAGAAGCATCAATCAGCTTGGACAGCACATCCTTAAAGGGCTTGTCAGACAAATGAGGCATTAGCCTGTCTTTGCTCTCTTTCAGAATGCTGCTTGAAAACATTTGCTAGAAGTTTATCAATATTACTAGAAAATACCTATTATTTAAATCACACCAAAGAAAGAGGCAATCTGTAAGTTCCATGTGAATGAGAGCACAACAGCACTGAGCAAGGGATAGTACACAGCAGTGCCAAAATCTCTGGGATCAGTGCAAAAAAGCTCAGAATCTAAGTCAGTGCCTAGTGGGACAATGATTTGAGGCCACAATGGTCAGGAGGATGCACTGATCTTCTGAAAAATTAATAAAGCAGTAAGATGTAGAAAATCACTTTTTTCATCTTCTGTTTCTTCTTTAGATCTTCTAACCTTGAGGACTGTAACGTCATTGTTATAGGAATCTTTTAACCTGGTAGATAGAAAAACCAGTTTGACTGGAGGACTGGGACCAGTACATTTCATTTTGATAAGTATTTGGGACAGATGTCCCTGATGTCATCACCACTGAAGAAAACTTTTCCTTGGGAAAAAGACAAGAAATATCCTACAAGGTCAGTGAACAATCTGACCTCTGCCAAACTCCAGGATTATCCAGAACAGTATGTATATCCTTCCCATCTGCCATTTCTGACTCTAAGGGAAGCTCACTGTAAATATGTTTTGTATTTTGAAATGTAATTGAAAAAGCATTAGGCTTAATTCATGGCAACCTTTAAACATCAAAGCCTCTCTGGCAGTTTTAAGCTACAGAAAATGGACCACTCTTTGCATACATTCACATGTTAAAGCTGCTCTGTTTCTACTAATAGAAGTAAAAGGCTTAGGGAGACACACAGCAGAATGACAATTAAATGCAAGAGTATGAAAGTCACTTAACAGTGTGGAAACTTAAATATAAAATATACACCTATTTTAATTAGAGAATTAAAATCTCTTTCAGTGAGGAATTACAAAGTACAGACACATACCCCAAAACACCTTTCAGAAATGCTCTTTCCTCACGCAAATGAAGAAATATTTCCCCAAGTGTCTTTCTAGAGATGATCTCATTCACTGTGGCACATTTATTATTGAAGCATCCACGGCATCTCAAACCCTGACAAAAGTGGAAGCCATAGTCTTTGTCCCAAAGAACTGTCAATCATTTAAATGCCAAATTCCTTGCCACTAATCACTGTCTTGAGCAGACCAAAACCCCCTATTTTAAAAAAAATGTTTACCTGACAAAAATGTGCTGACATAGGTTGAATTTGGCTCATTCATTTCAGTGAAATAAAATACATGACAGAGAAATTGCTTTACACACAGCTAAAACACCCTGGAAGGTTATTCAGAAATGCTCTGAGGAAGCCGCCTGCATATATCCCCCACTTCCCTCCTCTGCCAAACCATAGCATTATTTTCACTGGTAGTTTTGCTTTTGGGAAATCTTTTGTCCCTTTTGTCTTACTGGTGCATTTCAAAATCACCAAAATGCTGTTCCTTTTTGATTTTATTTTTTTTCCCCAATATACAGAGCACAGAACTCAGGAGTAGAGAATTTAGGTGTGTTGGATGGCCTCCATCATCAAAATTCTGAATCACACTATATTTAGAAAACAAAATCAGAGCTTTAAAATGAAGCCATTGGAAGTTCTGCCCATAAATATGCTGGTATTCATAAAAGCATCTCATATCAAAAATATTTTTACTAATGCAAGGATAAAATTTCACTTTAGTTCTGTTTAACTAATCCAAAGTACACATGCAAGCAAGGTTACTCCCTTTTTACAAGATTAAACAGTGTCCTGCCATAACCACCCTAAATTCTGAATCCAAACAGAGCAGCTTTCCTGGACCATGGAAGGTCTGACACTTTGGAATAATTGGAAAACTACAACCTGAACAGTTGGAATTTCAGAAGTTAGAATTTGCTTTGCCTGATTCTGCCATGAGTGGATGTATTCCTACCAAACAATTCATCATTATTGTGTAACTAGAGAAAGAAAATCAGTTAGGGAATTAATAATAAATAATGTATCCAACAAACACATATCCTGGCAGTTGCTGTGCGTAGGAGCAGACCTTGGAGACAAAGGCTGAGAAGACTGACTCTTCCTTAAAATTCTCTCTTTTTTTGGTCTTATGTACTCAAACAGCACTTTTCAACCCACAGCTTCATTGGTAGCATTGAAATGATGGGCAAGATCTGGGTGCCCTTAGGTAATAAGCAGTATTTCCTCTGCCTTCACTGTAACATTGGACTGCTTCAGAGTCTGAGGATGTCAGGATCTGACCCTGGATAACAGATTCAAGGTCATAGGATAAATCATGCTGTCAATCCTGACTAAGAGCAGTTGACTTGACACTTTCTCTGAGCAGGATTCTTTTCCTTCCCAGTGAAGGAAAATCAGATCTCCCTGATTAATTCCAAAATCTGTAACAACAATATTATGTTTTACTACAGTTCCCACTTTGCCTCTTCCACTCCTCTGAAGCTTTTAACGATGTCTATGAAGCAGAAGATGCAAGACCCCATTAATGCCACAACCACTCCTGCTGGGGGGGGGGGGGAGGTGTAGGCATGTTTTTACATGCAGCAGGTTCTTTTTACTCCCCCCTCTATTTTCATTGCGTAATCATGGCAAGCTTTCTCCAAATCCAGCCTCCAGATCTGGAGAGAATAAGAATATACCGAGACTGTCGCTGGTTGCCTAGCTAACACCTTTGGAGGGAATGTGACTGAGAGCTGCAAATACGTGTATTTCTTTAAATTTTATTATTTTAAGAAATGGTTTGCATTTTCTGAATGTTTTCCCCTCTAAGATCTCTTCCTGCCAACCCAAGTTCAGGAGACTTAATGAACTCATTAGAAAGGGATAGTTGTATTTTGAGGTTTTAATGGTACCTACAGAGGCCCTAAGCAAAGCTATTCAGCTTGTACCCCACTGGTTTTGCTGGAGTTTATGGAAGAGTTTCATGTTCAAGCAGGCCTCTACAGAGCTGCTGGAGGGGCTGAGGCTGAGCTCGGATATTGCAGTGCCTTAAAAAAAGGGATTGCCCCCATTTAAAGCAAGTGTCCTCTGGAAAAGGCTTCCAGAGCATCCTGTTAAAAAGCCCTTGACTAAACCAAGAAACTGCTGCTCAACTGGCAGAAGTGCATTCTTAGCTAGGAAATGAAAAAAGAAAAAACTGAAATAGATGAGGCACATTAAGGAAACTCTTCAGTAAAGGGCTCTTTTTTCCATGGACACTCACTCAAAGCAGTCATGGTCTGTAAGTGCAGAAAGCATCCCTGGACAAAAGTGGGAGCCCCAGCCAGAGCTGGCATCACTCATTCCAGCTGCACTGAGAGAACAGCTGCCTAAAGCCAGCCTAAGAAAGAATGATAAGATGTTTTCTTACCTGATACACCTGTGCTGCTGGGTGCACAGTAGAATCAAGGCAGGAAAAACCCAGGTGAGAAATTCCATTTTACTCCCATTTATTAGACAGCAGCGACCAGAACCCAGGTTCCCTGGCTCTCCTGGCAGTTCCAAAGCTCCAGTGGCTTTGCCATTCTTGCCTGCTGTGCTAAGTTGAGGCTGAGTTTAAAGCGATGGATGGTTGCTCAGCAGCAGCAGCCCCCACAATCTCCACAGTGCCCGGGAGCCATGCAGGCAGCCCGGCACGGGAGCAGGGAGCAGGGCAGCTCTCCTTTCCTTTGCGGGTGGCTCAGTCCCGCCCGGCTCCGCTGCCCTGCTCCCGCATCCCTCCCCTGCCGCGAGCTCTTCCTCCGGCCGCTCTGCCCGCCTGCGAGGCTGCTTGCCGAAAATAACCTTCAAAAGGATAGATTAATCCCACGGAGCGGGGTGGGAGCAACTCAAAGTGCTCCGGAGCCACTAATGTCCTGCGCGCATCGTGCCGGGGAGGAGCAGGAGGAGCTGCAGCCCGAGCCGAGGGCAGGGGCGACCGGTCCCCGAGCGCTCGGGGATGCGGAGCTGCTGTACCCGCTCCGTACGGGGCATGTGAATTGCAGGCACCACCGTCGCCGCCGCCCCCCGCCGCCCCCCCGAGCTCCCAGAAAATCCCGGCGGCACCCGGGCACCGCAGCTGCAGCCCGGCTTCCAGCATCGCTCCGAGCGCACCAGCCATGGAGCCGGCAGCGTGCCGAGGGGAAATGCCGCCTCTCCGCTGTCTGCGAGCTGTCCCGGCCCAGCGGTACCACCGAGAGGGGCAGAGCCCGCAATGCTAACTTCTGTCTCGCCGCTCTCGGGCTCCTGAGGGGCTTCTCTACAGTGAAACGCTCAGAGCAGTTCACTGCTCCATCCCGGGCTGCTTGGGCTGCCATCGTCCAGCTTCCACCTCTTCTGCCTCGCGAGCTCCCGGGACCTCCGCCGGCTCCCAGGCACCGCGGCTCCCGGCATGGAGCCAGCGGGGACCCCGGCCAAGCGGCTCCTCGGGACCAAGGGTTCATCTTGACTTGCAGGTCAAACTCGTTCTCCTCCATATTCGCTCTTTCCTTCTCTCCTTCTCCGCCTCCTCGGCTTTTTGGTGCTGTTCAATCTCGAATGACAATTTTAAAACCAACCCACAGAGGAAACTGTGTGAAGGAGACATTTTCAAGAAATTATATCATAAAACAAAATTGATTGTGCAGGTAACTTAAGCTAATGAAAGGAGGCACCTGGGGTAAAGTTGGACCAATATTTTTGTCTTCTTAGTTCTGTATAGTTATTTAGTCCCAACATTTCAAATGGCTACTGAAGGGTAGTGGGTGATGAAAATAACAACTCTGTGAGATCCAGGAAAACAAATGTTGTATTACATTTGTGTGTTTATTGTGTACAAGTACAGGGTTATTTTCTTTCTGATCTTTTCCTCCTGCTGCCCATTTCAATGGCGATCCTGCAACTCAAGGAGTAAGACTATTGCATTAATTTTATTTTTATTATTATTATTTTTTAGGAAGTAAAATAAAAGATTTTAAATAGAATTTACCTGGTGACACACAGAGCAGAATGATTTTATTTCCCCATATAAAGAACACATTCACACCTTTTGGGATATTTTCAGTTGAGATTTTTTCATATTCTTCCTACTCTTAAGGCTGATGGTCCAGTGGACTACATATCAATGCTGAGAATTCCTTGGTGTTCTCCTCTTGCTGGACAGCTGTCACCTAATTTACTAGTAAAAAAAGAACAGTTTTCTATGTCTTTGGCATGTATCTGTAAAAATAGCCAAAAAATCCACAGAGGCACTTTGTACTGGGATTGTGTGAATGACACATGTAAGTGTATGATGTGTGTATTTGTGTGCTGATAGAAGCACACACATCATAACACATGCTCTGAAAGGACAGACCTTGCTGAAAAAGTGACCACTGACACAAGTAAAAATACAATGACAATCCTAAAAGACATGTAAAAGTTCTCTCAGACAAATAAATTACCTTTATCTACAAGGGGGATTATATCCTCTTATTTTAAAGAAGGATAAATGTTTGGTCATTCTGCCTTGGATTTAGTTGGTTTTACATACAATACGTCTTTAAAATAGACTGGTACATATACCAGTATATATATATATATATATATGCACAACCCACTCAAAATAAATAACTCCTATTCTCAAAGGGAAGAGAGGAGATAAAATAATAAAGATCAACAATACATTTAATTTCCTACAATTCTAGTTAAATATCCCAAACTCATTACAGTCAATGACAGATTGAAATTGCTAAAACATAGATTAAGGAACTATTTAAATTGCCATTAAAACATCAAAACAAAACAAAAATAATTAAGCTGTCCAAATCTTTTTCATCTAATCCTCTTGAAAATAATTAAAGCTTTCCTTTAGCTACTGGCTGGGAACTGTCAAATAGTCTTAAAAATATGGCCCATGATACTCAGTGTTTGCTAAGTCTTTTTTTCACTCTAACAAACTGCTGCTTCTCCTCAATCCCTATGGCTGCACGCACCAGCTTTAATGGAAATATCCATCCCATGCTCTGACCTTGCACGTGGGCTCAGCAAGCAGGATCCTCAGGGACTGCGTGGGATCACTGCAGCTCCAGCAGGACCAGGGTGTCAGGTCAGAGTTACACAGGTTGGGGCAAAATTTGATTTTTGCTGTAGTAAAGTTGTAGTAGATCTGTGAAAGGAACACAGTGGTCCTTAATTCAGTTTCTGTTGTATCTGTCCATGCCAGGTCAAATGATCATGGGCTCTACCCACATCTGGACAATTTTACAATGACATTTAATCATTACTATTTATTAAATCATTAGTTGTTACTACTACTATATCAACAATTACTAATTCTTTAAGTATGTACCCTACTCAAGCAGTATTAAAGGTCACAACTTTGAAGTATATTTTACTATATTGAAGCCAGAAACCCACATTTCTGTATCTGTCAAGTATTTTTCTTCTCAAACATATAACAGGTATGAGTTTTCCCTGATCACAGTAATCCATACCTCTGTAACTGCTACCACACAATCATTTATTGGATGGTGTAATTTGATGGGATTGAGGAGAAGCATGCTCAGTGATTTGGGCCAAAAACAAGTTTTCAGTAATTTATTACTCAGGATTTTGAGACTGTATCAAAAGGACATTATTTCAATTTATTTTACAAATGCACTGCATTATCTGGTATTCTTAAGAGATCATTTTCTATATAGAACAGGTGGTTTTACTGCCAGCAAAATAAAGATGTCATATTGTCACATATAATTTTTAGAGGCAAAAAATGTACCACAGGGATAATTAGTCTCACCCTCCCATGATTCCACCTAAGCAGCTCGTGAAAGACTGTTGTGGCAACATCGCCAAATGTCTCTAGATATATAAATTACACACATATGCCTATTTTTGTAAATGAGATTTGGGAATATCATTAGCAATTGCATGGTGAGAATATTTAGCTCGTTTCAGAGGTTGTACTGTACTTGCACTGTATGAGCATCCCCCAGCCCCAACACAAATGTGTCTGCATTTAATCAGTATCTGGATAACCACAATATTAATTTCCCTTTCACCTTAGGTGCTAGAAATATAGTTTTTATCTGTTTCTAAATGTTCTGTAGAACATCTAGTTCCTCCCTCAGTCTGCATAAATTTTTTTATAATCATGAAACACACTGCAGCCAGACACTTTGCCCTCCTTTTCTTTTCTTTATGCAACAGATTTAGGATTAATTTCCCCAATTTTACCCCAAACCAGGGCTAATTCCAGGACCAGGATGATAGTTTTACCCCAGTTGTGTTGCTCTCAGGTGTGCACTCCCAGCTGGTGCCACCCCAGGCCATTCCTCCACTAAGTGCTCTGACAGCAAATGCCCCTCTCACTTTTTGTCCATACATCTGTAAGGATGAGTCATTAGGAAGATGCTCATCAATGTTTGCCATTATTTACAGTCCAACAAATCAATGTTTGCCATTGTTTACAGGCCAACATCAATCCCTATCAAACAACAGGGGCAGACCAGTCATGCTATGGAATTGATATGAACCACTCTGCCAAAATGCATATTCCATTATTGGCATGTCTTCGTGCCTAAACGCCAGAAAGCTCCATATATGAGTTCCTGTCACCTTGGAAACGTTCAGAAGGGAAACGCCAACTGCCTGTGGAAGCACAGTATGCAGCCATATAACAGAGTGAACCGGCCAGCACTGCTGTGTTTCCAGCTGATCCTGAGGTGGTACTGCAGAAACTTCACAGAAATGCCTCTGAATTTAACCTCATGGGAGCAAAACAGCAGGGGTTTAATTTGGATCTGTTCACTGCATTTCCCAGTTTCTCTGAGATGGATCGCTGGGGTCCAGAGTCCACAAAATCTGGAAGAACTGCATCAACCAAAGCCTTTTTTGTACATTTTCTGGAGCTTAAATCTTAAAGATTCACTGGCTTTAAGTTGATAGACGTACATTGTAGATTGGGAGACAGGAACTTGGCTGGGGAGCCATAATTTCCTTCAGAGGAACTGCACATATCTTCTCCCTTCTCCTATCTATATGAGAGAGAAAAATCTACATTGTCTTTCCCTAAAAACACATTATTCACCTGACACCAAATCATGACCTTTTTTGATGTTGTTGTTATGAAAATAATTCAAACAGTTGTAAACTGGGACTGAAAAAATACCCCGAATAAAAATATCACAAGAAACTGGCAATCAGTGATATTTCCAGGTGTTCTTCTGAGTGTTTTCTTGAGGGGAAAATCTGTGCTTGGATCTTTTGCATTCCAACTCAAGGAGTGTGGGAACTGGCAGGTTCAGAGTTAAAATGGTTATAACTATTCCAGATCTGCAGAGAGAGCTATACAGTTAATCACTGCATATTTTTAGCCTACATCTTGTAGCTTTAATCCTGCAAGTGTCTGTATGTAATTTGTTTTATGTAATATGAATAGATGCTATAAAATCAAAATGCCACCATTTACAGAGCTAAGAATGTCTATGTATTTCTCAATATTGAGGACCTAGAGCATGAATGTCGGGCAATGAACTGGTCACTGTGAGTAATTTATACTCTATACTGTGTGTGCCAGTGGAAATAAATGCTCAGATTAGCAGCAAGTGCTTGTGTGCCTGGGATCAAAACCTGGACCTTACTCTCATAGCAACAATAACAATTACAGAAATACTGCTTACAATTAAGGAACGTTTTCAACTAAATAAATCTGAGAATGCATCTGTCTCTGTGTACAGATCAGGGTGTATTTTAGTGTGGATGATGTCTCAGTATTTTAATAACTGAATCCCTGTGAATCTTTGAATAGATGGGTTTCTCTAGCACATCATTGAGGCCTAGTGCCAAGAGTGAGGGAACAAGGATCTGCTTTGCTGCGGATCCAGCTGCACTGGTCCTTGACTTTGTCAAAGCAATACAAGCAATACAACAGAAAGGAAACCCAGTTAATTACCAATTTAGAGCTAAAATCATAGATTCATAGAATGGCCTGGGTTGGAAGGGAACTGAAAGCTCACCCAGTTCTACCCCCTGCCATAGCAGGGGCACCTCCCACTATCCCAGGTTGCTCCAAGCCATATCTGACCTGGCCTTGGACACTTCCAGGGACGGTTCAGCCTCATCTTCTCTGGGCACTCTAAATCTGGTACCTGAACACTTGATATCAAACAGAGAGGCTCACAAGATTCTGCTGCAGAACAGAATATTCAAACTGATTCACTTTATGAACACAGACATTCACTATGTAAATCACTGAAATATCATCTAAGGATTTTTCATGAAGTGACTTTGTGCATATTTATAACAATTAGAGAAGCTCATACAAAACCTCTAGAGCTACAGTTGCTGCTGAAGCCAGAGGAGTTGTTCAGAACGTGACATTATAAATGGTCAGCATGACAGGTACATGATTTCTGCTGTAATAACCTTTAATTAGTAACTAGTGGTGAAATCCTTTTGTCAGGATAGTACAGGCTTATTTCTGAAAATCCATTTAAGACAGCTTCCTTTTGGATCAAAACTTGGAAACCTTCACTATTCTAACATGTGCTCCAACCCCAAATCCACAGGACTTCACATTGCAGCAAGTCATCTGAATTCACAAAAAGGGTTTTAATCATAATGCCACCAACTTGCTTAAAATTTATAAATGTATGCGAATATACACCAAGTTGAAAGTTCACTGAGAATGTCTCTGGCTTTGGTTACCTGAAACCGCCCGAACCAGATGTCCCACAGAGGCAGCACAGATAGAGATGCTCCCATCAGGGTAGCACTAATACTATTACTGACACTAATAGGATGGAAATATTAATGCTACTGTATTTCCAAAGTGTAAATCATTCTTTTAAAGAACATGTCAAAAGCTCACTCGCCACCACACCCGGGCAGGAGCCGTGTCAGTGGTTCATATTTTAACTTACCTCTGAGAATAAGTAATTTAAACAATCCTGAAGTAGGTAAACACCCCAATGAGGTGCTCAAGATGGCTCAAACCTCAAGAACTCAATAATTTGAACAACCGCGAGGACTCCGACCGAGGACCCCGGCCCTCGGACACCAGCCCACGGCTCTCGAACACCGGATATCAGCCTACGGCTCCCGGCCCAGCCCGGCCCGCACCACTCCGTGAGCGGGGGAGACCCAGCAACCCGCGCCGGCAGCGCCGCCCCGCGCCCGCGGCGGTTCGGGGGCAGTTCGCGGCCGTGTGTGCGCGGCACCCCCGCGCGCGGTGGTTGGCGCCGTTGCCGTGGCAGCGCGCCCGGCGGCCGAGGCGGGCCTGGTCCGTGAGGAGCTGGTCAGGGGCCTGAGCGCGGTCAGCTGTGAGAGAACGGTGTCGGGAGTCCGCCCCGGGGTGTCCTGTGGGAGGGCTTGGGCCCTCTGCCGGTACCTCAAACTTTGTTATTTGGGAGTTGGAGCCACACAACCTCACAACGCAGTGGTTTGGCTGAAAGCGTTGGGGCCACTGCTGCATTGGCAGCTCTTTTGATGTTTGTGCCGCTTCATAGTGCCACCAACATCCCTAAATCAGTAGCCCAGCGTAGGAATCCTGCTTGGCTCTAAGGTGGTTCGTGTCGTTTACTCATTCTTCCATACTTCAAATCCTGAGGTGTGTTTTCTCTGCTCCTTAACTGGAGAAAAATAGATGTTCTCTTCTTGTTGATTCTTCTTGAGTTCTGCAGAAGGATTTACATAAACACACTCAAAGCTGAGCCACCTTCGTTAAAATTAATCATATGTACAAGTCTCTCTGTGAGTAAGATGTGAACTGCTCAACCATGTGGTAATAACTCATTCTAGATGACATGCAGAATTTACTGAAATCTAATAAATTGTAACAATGTTTGGGAACAGTTTACTTTGCATTGGAGAACTCCACAAGACTCAAGAACAAATAGTGTTTGTTGGACTTGTGCCCAAATACTTTGGGGTAAAGTCATGTTATGAAGTGGATAAAATACATTCAGAAAGTTTATTACTGAGCTGATTGTTTAAAAAAAAAAAAACAGAGTCCTTGCTTTTCACTAAGACATTTATTCTAGTTGATATTCAAAACGTGTAACTAGCACAGAGGTATGGGGCTGTATCCAGTTATTTCACATGCATTAAGTATGTACTGAATGCTGTGAATTCACCTCCAGAGATAGTCACCACTATTGCAAGTTGTTGGACATTTGATATGTAAAATGTGTTCTTTTTAGTCAGCCTGGTCATTTGGAAAGAACTGTCAGCATGGAAGATCACGAGATCAGCTATAGTGAGGGAGAACAGCAAATATCTCCTCTAGTGTTTCTAGAGGAGGAAGAAGAAGAACAAGAAGAGGAGGAAGAAGAAGAAGTTGAAAGAGAAGAAGAGGAAGAAAAGGAAGAAGAACAAAAAGAGGAAAAAGTAAGACAAGAAGAGGAAAAAAAAGAAGATGCAGCTGATCAGCTTCCTAACATTGAAGAACACTGGAAAGGTGAAAATTAATTGTTTTGATAATTCACAAAAAAATGGCATTAATGCTAACTTAATGTAAGATAAACATATTAGATCATTGGCCAGAACCTATAAATACATTATCCTCCCTTCTCTCTCTCCCTCTTCTTGTCTGTGATTTTCCCACATAAATGGGAAAATTTTCCATTTATGTGGAAAATTCATGTCTTGGGGATACTTCCACATGAAGGCAGAGAGCATTCTTCTGTTCATTTGCAGGTGTATAATAGTCCTGTGTGTTTTGCTATATGAATTTTTTAATGTACACTGCAATAATGCTATAAAATGTCATCTCTGATTCTCCATGCTGTGACTTGACAGCAAATATAGAAAGCTTTGCATTTTAAAATTCAAAGTCTCTTTATTAAGCTGTTGTTTCAATATCTGCTAGAATATGAGCTGCTGGAAGAAGAGCTGGATGATGGTGGCAAGATGGAAAACAAGGACACTTCTGAAGATGTTGGAGACCAGTCTGATTCTAGCACGTAAATACTTTGTTCCAGTTCAAACAGAATTTCCTCTGTGGTGCTGAGTGACCAGCTGTGTATGATGTCTTAAACTAGTTTAAAACATTCCTGTTAAAATTGTAAACTATTGCTCAGGAAAACTAAATTTGCAAAGCCAAGGTGGGATCAAGAGGAGCCACAAACATTTTAAAACAAAGACACATCGTTAGTGCTTTAAATGAGGGTATAAATGTTCAACATTAGATATCCAATACTGAAAATCCTGGCTTAAGTCCATGCATGCAAACTTCCTGTGCTGTGTTCATGTTTCTCCTTATTTATGAAGGTCTTATTTGTAACAGTTCTGCTAGAATAAAACTGAAAGCAGGAATTTAAGGATATCAGACAAACTTCATATAATTACAGTTTTGCATTATGTTTCTTTGTTGGTTTTGTGTTCCAATTCAAAGGCAAAGCTCAGAACACTCTTTGGCCAATATTGGTAACATTAGGCCTCTGAAGTCTGCAGACAGAATTCTCATAACAGCCTTACAGAGAAACCTCCAATTGCTCGATGACATGGTCAGGGAAAAGGAACTGGCAGTCCAAAAAACCAGGTTTGTGTTTAAGCAAACATAATCCATCTGCACAAATCACCAACAAATACTGAGATACCGTATCTGTCATAAATACTAGTGTTTCTAGAACTGTGTATCTGACAGGAATCCTGACTGTGAATCTTGCTTTCAAAAATAAGAGTTTCACTGGGAAGAGAAAAGAACCTACAAAACATAAATTATGTGTTTGTTTCTTGCAGTGACATGCTGAGTGCCTGTCAGCTGCAGAGCAAGATGCTGGCAAAGCAGCTGGATCATGTAGACATGGAAATAGAGAGAGTGGAGGAGGCTGGCAATGTGTAGGTAGAAAGTATTTCTGGATACCAAGGATTACAGACATCCACTATATTCATTTTTTGTGTAATTAATGAGATAAGAGCAGAAAGAGGTGGAAACTTGGGAATGGGTAGGAAAGAGGCTTATATTTGAAAATGTAACAACGGGTATTAAATCAGCCTAGCCCACTGCTGTCAGTTATGTCTTTCTGGGTCTCAATCTTCTATTCAGTCTGATGAATCAAGATGCTGTGGCACTCCTGGAGGTCATAGCTTTGCTTCTGGTGATTACTCAGTCAGAGTTTATATGTATGTATATGTATATATTTTTTTAAATACACATATACATGAGCCATTCCTTTCTTGTGTTGTTCTGGAATTCAGGAATGCCTTTCAGGAGCAGCTCTGCATACAGGAGCTGCTGCTCTGAAACACTTGTGGTACCAAGTGGGAGGCAATTTACTGTACTCTTCACATTTGGTTTAAATAGAAAGTAGTGGGTGGCTTGTGTACCAGGAGCCAGAGGCTTGTGAACAAACTTTGCAGCTGCATTTCTAGCCTGTGTTAATCTCCAGGTTAGAGCAGTGATGAATGAGAGAAAGGAAGACAGGTTAACTTCCAGAATGGGAGAGCTGCTTAAACAAAACTGATGGGTTGCACCACTCCTGAGGTAGTGCAAGTGGGATCTCAGAGACAGTAACAAATCCCAGCGAAGACAGAAAAGCAGTGTAATGTTTATCCTTATGATAGCTCACATGGAGAGGTCTAGATATGGGAAAAATAGCAATTCTCCAAATCTCTTACATTTAGCAAGTGACTAGTGGAGTGAGAAAGCTTAATAAATTTCTGGCTTATGAAGTTCAAAGTCTTTATATTTTAGCAATAATGCAAATCCTGGCAGCCATTAGCACTACCAATGCCAATACAGAAATGTATTAGAGGAGTAGCTGCAGGTAGGAGATCAATTTTCATTTAGAGGATGGGAGTTTGAATATAGTCAGGCCACTGTCTTTGGATCCTGTAATACCTGTCTGCTAGGTTTCCTGGGGAGAGAAGGAAAATAACTGTGGGAATGCTGCAGTTGTAGGCTAAATATATGGAATACTGTAGTACCATTTAAAAAGCAAAATCGGTCTAGGTTCTCTAGGTTCACCTACATTTATCTTCATGAATAATACTACCTTTAACAGTTTGAGAAGTGAATAGTTGCATTAAGCTACTGGTCAGTGCTTTTGAAATTCTCATCTGTTCCTTTTAACCAGTGCGTAAGAGTTTAAAGAAAGTTCTGCCTCAAGAATGGACACTTAAAAGGTTAAACAAGAGGCTGCATAAATTGCTGGGATTCTGATGAATAAATCTGAGCCTCAGAGCTGTGCTTTATTCTTGCTGATCTTGCAAGGGGGACTATGTTCATGCTTCTTTCTGATGGGTTCTCTCTAATGTTGCCAGTGCAGCTGTGTCCCACCTGCAGGCCATGAGCAGCCGATTGTTCACTGAACTGGAGAGAGAGAAGGAGCTGGAGCTGAGACTTGCTCTGATATTAAAACAAAACTTGTAAGTGAGGGAATGAAGAAAGTGTGAAGGGAATCAATCTTTATTACACTCTTCATATGCTGTTGGATGGATTCAAAAGTAAATCAATAGAGAAATTGCTTGTAAATACTGAGCTACATCATTTGAGGGCAACTTTTAGTCTTCATTCCTTACAAAGCTGGGTGTTGTGGCTCAGTCTGTAAGTTAGTTTTGCACATGTAAATAAAGTTTTAATTTTATTATGAGAGGTGCATAAATTGTGACCTAGACAGGTCTCATTTGAAATGTAAAATAAGCTGTACTAAAGTAAATCTGTCTGTGAATGAGCATAAATACTTGTAATTTATGCCTCTTAGTGCTTATATAGGATATAAAGGAAAGGATGGAAAATGAGCATGGATGGAGACATTGTAACAGTACTGTGTATTTTTATGCCAAGCTAATATTGCTGCTTGTAATTGATTGTTTGCACAAAATACTTCTTTATATCAAATAGAGTAAAATTGTCTGTTGCAGGAGGCAACAGGTGAGTGTGTTTATATTTTGGTACCACAGGTACATCAAAGGAAGAGCACAGGCACGAGCTTCTAGCTGTGATTAGCCAAGTGGTTAATCAGGATACAGTGTATTCTGCTGCAATGTTGTGTAATAGCTTTAAAATGCTTGATTTGTTTATTGTGTGATTAGCAATACTCAGTACAGATTAATGTACTCAGCTCTATCATATCTGGCTCCTTCGGCAGAGTACAGAAGAATTAAAGCTGTGGCCTGTCCCTGAAGTTATTTATTGTTGAAGAAAAAGCTATTTTTAGAATTTTTCTTGGTTTTCATATTTTCTTCTAGGTAAATGGGAGAAACACAAACTTGAGGTTTATTTTTTTTTACCTTTTTTTGATCAATATTTTTGATGTGTTTGAAAGGGTTATGCCTTAAAGGGTTAGATATGAGCCTTAGTCTGGAACACCTGTGTCAATAAAAGGGTTTGATTAACAGTTGTTGGGAAGGTAGAATTAGAAAGAAATTATAAATATGACTTTGTAGCCAGAAAGGCTAAGGAAGAAATACAAATGATAGCACGGTTTGAATAATTCAAAGAAACCGGGCTGGTATGCCAGAACACATTCTTTCCTGCAATAAAACCAAGCTGAGACCCCTCATCCCAGCCTTATAAGGAAAGGTCTGAAGGACCCTGAGATAACTAAAAATATGCAAAAATAGCGATTTCTATAGGTTGTACACAAATGTTACTATATTAGTATACTTAGAAAGATTGGTTAGTAAAGGAATAGAATATTCAAAGGTATAGGTTATATAAGTAGTGGTATAGAAGAGCTCGGTCTCTTTTTTTCCGGCTCTCTCACTTCTGTTATGTTCTGTAACTCTCTTTTGTAGAAATCTTAAGTCTTAAACTCATGTATTCGTATCTTACCCTCTTTTGTATTGTTCTCCCTGAGCCCGCCTTGAGCTCTATCTGCTGGCTCATAGCAGGCTCTCTCTCTCTCTCTCTACCCCACGCCCTGAAATAAACTTCTAACACCTAACTCGATTATAGAGGTCTTTGCCGTGTCTCTGACCGTCCCCAGGAAGCGTCTCCTACAACAGTATGTTTTAAAATAATAAAAGAAAACATGGTTACATGTTTATTTTCCCCATAGGGCCTTCCCTACTCAATCTTATCACCTTAAAATGAAAGAATATCAGTATTCCAGTGAAAACAATCCACATTTTTTTAAAGGGTTGAGCTGTGGCAGATAGAAACTGAGCAGGGAAAATACGACATCCTCTGTGAACAACTTCAAAAAGACGAGGAGGAGCTACAGATGCAATACCAGGAGGAGAGAGAAGTGAAGATTTGGAAGGAAAAAATAACAGCCCTGCAAGCAGAAGGAACACATCAGACTCGAGAGAAGTAAGATCCTCAAAGTCGGAGCCTGCTGCCTTTCTTGTTTTATTTTCAGCCAATTCTCTGCTGCAGGTGCTGAGATTAGCTAGTTCAAATACTGGTGCTACTGTGTGTCATAGCTGAGTGTGCTTAAGGAATATTTGATGAGGAATATTTGATGAGGAAATGGAATTAAAATAAGAATTGGCCACGGCCTTGCAGTTGTGATCTATGGGAATAAACTTGCTAATAAAAAACCTACAAATGCAGGCTTTTTTCCCATAGGAAATGAGGTATATTGGGTCAGACTAACTGCATATGTCTGCAGTGCTTTTGGCCTCCAGGAGCTTCTGGACTTACAGTGAAGTCCACTGAGATTTCCTAGAGCGGAAACAGACACCAAAAAGCATAAAAGTGCTCTTCAAAAGCAGAGCAAAAGTATGTCAGTCTGGCTTTTGTGAAGTTTATCACTTTGTCTATAATATGGGGGATGTGGGGAACAGACAAATGTCCTAATTTCAGCACATATTAGTAAACTCCCCAACCCCACCCTGAGGTCTCATTGTATTGGAATCAAATTTTCCTTAGTCCTACTGCAACTGTTGGTTTGTCTGTGTTTTGCAGAAGAGAGGAGGAAGCCTGGAGAGAATGTGAAGAAAGAAATAAAAAACTTCTCGAGAATGCCAAAAGGAACCATGAGAAAGCAGTCTGCTTCCTGAGGCAAAGCATGGCAAGGTGGGGGTTCACACCTTTCCTGTTGAACATTCTCTGCTGAGCAGGAATTTATCGTCCAGTCTGTGGAAAATAATGATTTTTCTGCAAGGTGTGTTTTCTGTTGCACCTGGAAATCCCATGCCAGGTACAGTGTGGTGAAGCACTGAGATCTTACCAAGCACAAAAGGACATGGAAAGAAGAAAATCCACTCAGAGTCCTAGCATGGCCTCCAGATTCCCTGGAGTCTTTGTCCTAAGGGCTCTGACTACTTGGAGGCACTGATAATGATTTGAAGCATTTTATATATATATGTGTGTGTGTGTGTGTGTGTGTGTGTGTGTCATTAACTGAAGTAGTATAACTAAAATCTGGGTTTAAAACCTGCCCTGTGCCATTCTATGTCCCCTCAGAAAAATAAGCATCAGTGGGTTGATGGGCCATTTCTTTGTGTTCCTGCTCTGGTTGATTTTAAATTAAATGTTCTTTAATGAGTTTATGTTATTACTCTGGTGTTGAATTATTATGCTTCTGAAGAAACTGAACATTTATACTTATTTTTACATATACGCAAATATTAGGACTTAATTTTAAAATTACTGAAATGTACTGTTTCTGCACTGGTTTATTTTTATTAGATGTTGTGTACAAACTGATCATAATTAAGAAAAACAAAGACAAATAGATTTTTTTTTTTCTTTACAAATGTATCAAACATATCAATTTTTTTCCTGGTTTCCTATTATATTAGGTGGAATATTCACAGGTTTGATCCCTGCCGACATATTTCCATCTTGCAGAGTTTTTAGGGTTTATTTTTAGTGTGGGTGCATGTGCTTGGCTTGTAAAATTTTGCTGCATAAGGTTTAGATAGTGCTTATATGAGCAACACCTGAATTCTTTATGTTAGCAGTCAGTCATGTCATAACATGAAACACATTCTTCATATCCAAAATTAAAAAAAAAAAAATAAAGTTGTTAAGCAAAATATTTGAAAACCTGTTGGCACTTGGAGCTTGAGTGGTGCCGTGTTTGGAGGAGTCTCTGACTGTTCCCCTGTGCCCACAGCCAGTGCCCTCCAAACGGGTTTACAGCAGCAATGCCTGGGGACATTGGTAATTACTCCTTGTCAGCTCAGACCTTCTAATACCAAGAGCTTTCCAGGATGAGTGCCTGAAAGATTTTACTTTGCTTACAGAATTTGTGAAAAAAATGCAAAGGAAGAAGTGAAAGCTCAGGAGCATATGGAGAGAAGGATACAAGCTGTGCTTTCCCTGAAAACCAGCATCACTTCCAACAGGGTACTGATGGGAATGAAGTCACTGACTTGGGAGGCTGCTGGGTTCTAGTGCAAGTCAGTTCAGTTTTCCTTCCAGAGCTGTGAAGTGATTTTTGATCAGATCAGTGACCAAACCCCTTGAAACAGGGGACAGTTTAACCGTTGGAGGGATGGCATGAGATCTGTGTGGGCAGGTTTTGACACTTCTGCTGATGCAGTTTATTCTGTCAATAGTCTAGTTGTTCTGTGAGGGGAACTCTCTGGGAAATAATGAATACTAAAAAAAATTCTCTGGAAGTTCAACCAGAAGGATTTTCAGTTATTTGGATCCCAGTGCAGAAATATTCCACATGGAGAAAACATGTGGAAGAAAAACAGTTATTTGAGAATTTAAATAGTATAAATTAGGAATTTCTGAGCTATGCTGCTTTGCTTTTCTATTTATGTTCTGTAGAATCTGAGGGAATGATCTTAATTTAATCTGGATTTGATTAGAACTGTTATCTTTCCACATTCCTTCATTAAGCAGCATTTCAGGGGCAGGCTGGTAGGGTAGAGAAGTACCCTGGACCTAGTCAGAGCTTTCTGCATTTCAGCACCCCATGACTACGGAGAATATTACAGACAATACCTTCTGCTTCAGAGACATCCACCATAAATGTATACTTGGATAAGGGGACCAGCATTACATTCTCTGTTTTATATTCTTTAATATGTGAATCAAATATGTAACTGGTTTGTGTGACTTTCATAGGAAAGGCTCCAAAGTCTCCAGATTTTGAACAAAGCAAAGGCCTTGGAAGCAAAGAAGGAGGAGATGAAAATGAGGGAGGCCATCCTAGCAGAAGGGAGCAATGTTATCAGGGAAATTTTTCTCCATAAAGAACAGCAAGAGCATGAAAAAAAGAAAGAGTGAGTATCATATCCGTATCAAACTCTGCCTGCTCCCTGGAGCTCAGTCAGATCCTGAAGGCAGAACATCTCTGATGCTGCCTGGAAGGAGTGAACTCCCTCTCCCACTGTGTGTGTGACACTTGCACAGTCTGTTCTTGGTGCCCTGAACTCCTGCCTTAGGGATGCCCAGAGCACCAGAGCTCCCTGGGTGTTCCATGATCAACTCTTCCAGGAGTGGAGTTCAATGACCCTAAACTGAAACCTGAAGTAACTGTCCTCCTCTGAACACTGTGAAAGTCTATATCAGCCTTCTAAAACACTGTAACTGAGTATATTTAGTATGCAAAAGGCTATAAACAGCCTCCGAATCACTTGATGTCTTGGCACAAATTACCACTGTGCCCAACTTAAAGACTTGCTATTTAGCTAAAAGGCTTCAAGGGAGCTGAGTTGTAGTTAATATTATTGGTAAACAACTGTGTTTGGGTTAATATTTCATATAATTTTGGGTTACAGAGCTTTTAGAGAACTGCAGAAGTCAAGAAAAATGGAGATTGTGTCTCAAATTTTGCAAGAAAGAGCTTCTATTCACAAGCAGAGAAAAAGTCGGTCCCCTACTAAGGCAATTATGGCTCATGGTAAACTTGAGGATCCTTTCCTGCAGAGGGGGGAAGCCTGGCAAAGTAAGGAGACCTGCAAACATGCAGGTGGGGAAATATCACAGGTAATCAAAGGCCAGGAATTAACTCTCTTTAGATTGTTTTGCTTTTTTTTGTTGAACATGCAGGTCATCAAATTCTGTTTAAAAATAGCACAGGCTACAACTAAACATGAGACAGTAGAGAACAAGAGGACAGTAATTTCCCCATCAGATCTCTTAATATCTGTTAGTTTCCTTTCTCTCAAAGGATATATAGTGACTTTTAACATAAGATTTTGTCTGTATTCAGTGTTTTAAAAGGGGATTGGTCTAAGTTGGCATCTTAGGCCTCTGCGCCAAAAGCCAAGAGGCCAGAAGGCCAAAGACTTGTCATTTTTGTGTTAAAAGATCTCCTCAGAAACTTACAGCTGTTAAAGTAACTGTTCTCTAGTCATTCTTAGCTGTATCTTCAAAACCTGTGTTCTTTCATTGAAGTCGTGGCACTCTCCATCAGTTTGCTCCTTGGCTGGGGAGGAAACTGTTCCCGAAGGAGAGAGTTCTGAGAACAGACCCCAGCACGTGCTCTGGGAAAGTGGTGATGAGGACAGAGAGAGGGACAAGACGCTCCTGGTACCAGAGTTCCCAGGACTTTGGAGTCAGGAATATGACTTGCATGAGGTAAATGTTGTGATATCTCTTGTTAGAAACAGAAAAGAACCTTGCTTGATACCAATAATTGTGTATTTTGCAGTTAAAATGCAGACATTATGTTATTACATAGATGCAGAAATTCAGATGTGAGAGTATCATCAGTCATTGCTTTTTGACACTGGTCTGGAGGAGAGAAAACAGTACTTCAGGTTTAGTTCAGAAATCTGTGAAGACATAAATCACATTATGTTTAATTGTTTGAGTTTAAGAAAACTTCAGAATAGATCCAAAAAAGTCATGTCAGTACATATTCCTAGACTAGCATGGAGAAGCACTGGACCATGACTGAAACATTCCAGTGAAGTCAGCTGATATTTTTTTTCTCAAGTTTAATAAGCTGAGGGGGAAAAAAAAACCTTAAAGTGCAAAAAAGTTAATTCTGCCATGAAAAGCATGATGATGTAGTGTTGGGTGATGATAAACTGCAGAATAGATAGCTAGGAATCCATTCAATTCTTCATATTGAGGTCAGGATGCTGAGTTTGACTGGAGAGAGCCAGACGAAAGCTGGCCAGGTGCTGGAAGATTCCTTTTGCAATCTTTCTACTGGAGCTGCAGATTCTGTGATCCCACTCAGAATGGTTTTTCCACACAGGTGTTTTTTCTGCATGTTCCTTTTTAGGTGCCCAAAGCAGAAGATCCAATACAGTTGGCTATAAGGGCAATGATGAAACAAATAGCTGAGAAAAAAACGGAGAAACTCCAAACTGGAATTCTTCATAAGCAAACTGTGCCTGGCCAGGGACATAAGAGCTGTGCTTTCCACAGCAAACCCAGCTGCATTCATTTCAAGGTCAGTGGCCATTCTGCATGGAAATGTAGAGAGGTATCTGCTGGAGGTATATCCCTATAGATCAAGATTCTGTTGCAGCCTTTTGTAGGTCTGTAATGAAATTTGAAACAGCTCTTGCCTTTTTCTCTAACAATCTCTTAGTTAAATGATAGATTAAATAAACTAGTTATTTTTACTGTCTAAATTATAAAATTTTTCTTAGTGGAGTTTAAATACTGTGAGAAAGGTGAGCAGATGATAAGCTCCTGTTGGACTGTGTTGCGTGTTTTTTGAACGGCAGCATGACTAGTACTTGTATATTGTTTGTAAATACATTATTACTGTAAAATAATGTCCTTTAAGAAGTGGTGAGTCCCATGCAGGTAAATTTCATTTAGTCAACAATACTGTTAATAACTCACTTAGACCATGAGCATGATATCATGTCTCTGACATTCACCTGGTATGTTTGGCATTCCAAGGATTTTGATGTTGGTCAAATCTACAAAAAGAAGATAGTTTTGACAAATGCATCCTACAGTGCTAATTACTGCAGGCTGGTGGGAATCAGTGAATGCCTCAAGGACTTCATTAGTGTTCAGTAAGTAAATTAACTGAAGTCTTCTTTTACCTTTGTACCACAAGAGCTGGAACTCAATTCTGTATCAACTGAAATTTCTGCTTGTCGTGGGTTAACCCTGCAGGCAGAGAAACTCCACAGGGCAGCTCCTCAATCCCTCCTGAGTGGGATGGGGGAGAAAACTGGGGGGGAAGAAACATGAAACTTATGGCTTGAGATAAACACAGCTTAATTGGACAGAAAAGGAAGAGAAAAAAACTGATGAAATAAAGGAAATCAATCTCAGAGCAAAGAGCACTTAAATTGCAGTCCTGTGGTCTTTCCCATCAATCTATTCCTGTAATCCTGCTGCCAGGTTATGTAATGAAGCACTGTGTCTTCATTATGGGAGATATGTTTTCAGTTGGGAGATTACAAATTAATCTCATTTTAACTACAGTGATAATTTTATCTCACTGTTTATAAGTAAACAAAAGGAGGTATCCACAAAATGTTTCTTTTTAAGAATCCAGATACCACCTCTCTCTGGAGCTGGACTGAGCCTTTAAGTAAATAAAAGGCAAATTGTGAAAAGTAGTATTTCTTAAAAAAATTAAGTCAGGAAAAGAATTTATTTACCTGGAATTCTGTGAAACAAACAAAAAAAATTATTGTAGTCTAGCCTAAAAGTGAAAAAAATGCTAAAGCTCCTGTGTGTAAGTGGAGCTTATGGACAAATAGGACACATGAAGGTGAATTGATTTGGCTTTTGGAGAAAGTTCAGGTTTCAACCCTTATGCTGACCTGGAGAAGCCACCTGTGGGACAGTTTAATGACAACCCAGTGAATAAACAAGTTATTTCATCACTGTAAGTGATTTCATACTCCAGAGCTCCTTTCCCAGCTCACTGTCCACTGTCTTTGTGGGGATAAACCGCACATGGAATTTCTGGATCATCTGATAAGGACAGGATGGTCCAAGGTGAAGCCATTCCTTGACCACTTTGCCCCCACAAGAGTCCCCAGGAACGTGAACAGAGAGTTCTTGACTGAACAATATCTCTGGAGAGCTGTAAAGTCTGAATCCAGCTGCTGTGGGTGGATTAGGAAAGGTGTGGAGCACTTCATTCCCAGCCTGATGGAGGTGGATAATTGAGCAGGACACAGAAGAACCCTTCAGCTACTAAACCTGCTTTGGTGCTTGACTCCATGTGTAGCTTCTGATTGGATCAAAATCACATGTGTGGATTTAATTTTGACCCACTTACACATGTTTAATTTCTGTGACAAAGCCTGAAGCTACTAATCTGACAAAATGAGGGTTTTCTGTTGTCAAAGACTGATTTTTTTCTTCTCATTTAATATGTTGGACACTTCCATATGATAAATCAGCACCTCTGGTTTGTGAGCGTAAATTAAACAATGCTTTTTGAAAGCCATAAGTCTTTCCTTGTTATAATTGCCTTTCAAAGTACCCTCCAAATACAAATGAAACATCAAGAATTGTGAATGATTTTTCAGTGTCTGATAAATTAATTAACCTTTTGAAAATTAAATTTCTTCTCCATACATTTGCCAGATGGATAGCTAGCAAAAATAATCCAAGATTTTTTTCTCCATTGTCATGTTGAGTAATAATTTGACCAGCAGAGCACAGACCTGTGTGCACTGATCCTACACTGTATAAAGTTTATTTCAGGTAGAACCAGACATAAACTGTTTATTACAAAATAGTTTTGCCAAGTATTTTGAAAATACCCAGCACATCTACACTGTCATGGTGCACTGTCCTTGGAATCAGTGCACAGGTATTTAGAGACATAATACTTAAGAGCTGTTGTCAGTGGCAAGCACTGTATTTGCTGCTGAAAAGCTTTATTCTAGTGGTTAAAATGAGAATTATTACATTCCATGCAATGGAACCTCTCCTTTGCAGAGTGGTTCTCTGTGGGTTTGTGTGTTTGGCAGTTTGTGTTCTAAATCAGAACTATTTTGTCAAAGTAACAGTTGAAATAACTGTTCCTTAAAGTCATTCTCAGGAGAAACTGTCAGGGACCTGTTCAGAAGATTAGGATGCAGGTGCTTATTCGTTGTCCACATTTTAAACTCATGAATTCAGAAATGTTTTCTTTCTGAAAATGTTTCATTTTGGTTTGGTTTGAGTTTAATTTTGTTTTGATAAAACTGTGAAGGGCAAATGGGTTCTGTGTCTCACTTGGCTTAGGGGCTCCCATGGCTGACAACACTTCCTTATCTCCTCTGCCTCTTCTGCCAGGCAGAGCAGGGCTCCAGGAGTGCCTCAATAATTTCATTTACAGTGCAGCTGTGAGATGCCTTTTCTTCTCATGGGCATTTTCCCTGCCTCACACAGACCATGAAATGAGTGGCAGATTCTATTCAAGATAATTTTGATACAACTAGAAACAAGTAGCACATTCTGTAATCATTTGCATGTCCCTACTTGGGTTTTTCGTCTTCATTTTGTGTTTGGACAGGGGAGATGTTACAGAGCAACATTAAAATGGATAATGGGAGAAGTTGCTTCCTAATTGTCTGACAGGGCAGTTCCACCTGCTCTTGCTGATTTTGAGCCTCAGCTTCACCTCTTTGGCTACAGTCCCTGTATTGCCTTTTAAAAACAATTTTAAAAACAATTTATTCTTTCTGAATAAAACCTTATTAAAGAATCAGCCTTTGTTGTTTCCCAATTGCAGCAAGGTTCTGTAGCCTTTCATTAATCTGTCATTCATTCTGACTTTTCTGATAATTAGTCCGAGTGAGGGAAAAAAATAATCTGCCATTGTTACCAGAGCAGGAGCTGGGTGTTCCATCCACAGCTTTAATTTGGAATTTTATGTTATCTCCATAGTTTTGACCCACCTGGCAAAATATCTTCTGGGATGTCCTGTGAATTCCTAGTAACATTTAAGCCAATGGTAAGTGTACAATGAAGAGAATCCTAGTATAGGCGACTAGTCTGATTGAAACCATCATTAATTGAATTTCTTAACTATTAACAAGGAAAAAAACCTACGTTTTTAGAAGAGCTACTGTTGTATATGGACAGCGGTGTGCATGTTCAAGCTCTGATAAATTGTCATAACGCAAATTCTGAGGGCACATTCAGAAAAATGCCTCCAAATGAGAGCAAGTTTCCAAATATTTATAATCTTGCCCAACTAAAGTTAACCAGGCTGGCACAAAGACTGTTTTAAAGTGGAAACATAGAATCAGTAAGGATACATTTTAATATGATACTCCAAGAATGAGTGAAAATATTTTTTATCAGACTACATAGGCTAAAACTTCTGAAATTACTTAGGGTTTTTTTTCTGTTTTGGTTTCTAGATAAATGAAGAACTGGAAGGAACAGTCATATTTATGGCCCAGACAGGTTCTTTTTCTGTTCCACTGAAATGTACAGTCAAGACCTGCATTGTAAGGGACCTCTTTTAAGCATGTGGATAATATAATTATTATTATAAAAAGCGGATGCTCATTTAATTGACATTAGTGCTATGTAGGCCAGTGGTAATTAATGGTTTATCTTCTCACAGCTGGCTCTGGATAAAGAGCTCATTGACTTTGGCAGCCTTGTGGTGGGAGAGACAATTTCACGGACCATCAGCCTGACAAACAGCGGGGCTTTGGGAACCAGATTCAAAGTTCAGACGTCAGCAGGTGCTACAAGTACCCTCAGAGCAACAGTAAAAGCTGCTCCTGCAAGAGTGGTGGGTTCAAAAGCACTTCCCTAAAGGAGTAGAAATGTTCTGCTTTGGGAAGTGTGGTGGGGTTATGCAGAGTCACAAAGCAGCTCAGGTCAGAAAGGACTTGGGAAGATCATCTGGTCCAACCTTTGGTACATTTGGGTCAATACAAATATAATCTGTTAGAACCAAATATTGGAAAATAAAAGCAATTACTTTGTGAGAAGTGGGGAAACCAACAATGCTGATTTTTTAAGTACTTTAGTAATTTATGTAATGATTCCTATTTTATCCACATTCATGACAATTAGAAGAAAATACTTCAGTTAATAGAGGAGATTCTGATAGAGTCATTAAAAATCTTAACTTGTGGAGGGCAGAAACGTGAACTGGTGCAAAACTCGCAATGAAGTGAGGGATGTGATAAAGAGAAGGCTGGTTTCACCAGACTTAGTTTTGACATAGAGCTGACTGGGTTTCCACTAGAAGAATGTTGGTTCTGTTCATTGTAAAGTAACTGGCACTGCATTGCATTGCTCCTGTTACATTATTTACCTGTTTGGGGCAGCCAGAAAAAACTCAATCTGCTCATTGATAAAGGTCTTGTAGAATGTGCAGTTCTTGGAAAGTGTAACACATTTCTCCATTTATAACATGGAACTGTTGCAGGAAAACACAAGTCTGATTTGCATAAAACTGCTGGATAGAAATGGAGCTGGTACAAGGCAGAGGAAAAAATCCATCGGGAGAAAATCCATCTCTGTGTTTCCTAATAGGTCACTCAACATCCCAGTGCCCATGACCCTGAAGAGGAGGGCATGAGTCCTGTGGCAGCTGGAGATCCAAACGAGCAGATTTGTGCTGAGCTCAAGGAGGGGGTGACCCTCTGTGCAGCTCAGGAGCCCAAGAGCAGCAGTTCCATGGGTGAGGTGATGCTTTGGAACATGGCTCTGCACTTCCTCAGGCCAAGCTTTATACAGCTGTAGTCTCCTGTAAAGAAATGAGCAATTCGGTTTGCAAAGTTACTCAGTAAATTCATCACTCCAGGAGTAATGTTATATTTCTTTGCATGATGTCTCACAGAAGATTGCTAAAAATAATGTCTTGACACCATTATATCAAAAGTAGCAGAGAACCTCACTGCTCATTAGTGATCAACAATTCAGTTTCAGAAGAACACAGTACCCAACCAGCTTCAGAAATTGCAAAATTGTTAACATCATCCTTGTCTCAGCAACTGAATCCCCACTTCTCAGAATAGCAATCCACATGACAGGTTTATTTTTATAGTCTGTAATTCTAAGAACTAGGAAGCATAAAGATGAACCTCCTCAGACATTTTCCATCTCATTCCTAATGTTTACTATGTGCTTAATAAAATCCAGTCTTGTAGAAGAAAGACTTTCTTAATTTGTTTCTTAACTATATTCTTTAACATTTCTTCCCAATATTGATCATTCCAATTTCAGGAAGCTGACAGTTCCATGCAAAGTGGTTCCATGTGGGTGGTTTCTGCAGGTCCTTCTGGCTGCTTTCCTATATCCCTATATTCCTGTATCCCTGAAATTGCTCTTGAAGGTCATCCCCTCTTCCAGCTGTGTCTGTATTTTTGAACCATTCATGTTACTTAGCAGTGGAAAGCTCAGGTGCCTCAGGTAGAATTCCAAACTTGACTAAAGCTGGGTGGCCAAACAAATATTTCCTTCCACGCATTCCAATTTTCCCATCACTGCTATACATGCTTAGATTTGCAATATTGACTCAAAGTAATGTGCTTGTGCTTTGTTGGATATTTTTTCAATGGACACATTCAGCATTTTGTTTTGTTTTGTGTTTGTTTCTTTCCCCAGAACAACTTGGTCAAGGAGAACTAAATACCAGATCAGATCCAGACACAAATAATGCAGATAATTTATTGGAGTTTTTTCCTGAAGAAATACCAATTGAAATTATGCTTGGAAAGGTAATGAATGCTCTGAGATCCAGACAAGATTTCCTTGGTCTAAGCCTACATCAGATAAATTGCTGTGGTGAGAAATGGTCAAGTACACATGGTCATTCCAAGTCAACTAGACATCACTGTATCACAGTTAATTCTTAAAATGAAATCACAGCACACTATTCCCCTTTCTCTTGATCTATACAGACATACAGTGCTGAAAGATTCTGTGTACATTCACATTTTCCACAATTTAACTCTTTTTTCTGCTATATGGTTCAGTGGTTAAACAAAGTCTGGTGACAACACAGAAGGAGGGGCAGGAAGAATATCTGGGAAATGTCAAATTTGAGCCCTATTATTGTTCTGATTCGGATTTTTCCTGTGCATAGTGAGTTCAATTCAATTACCAGGTGTAGTAGACTGTGCATGTATCATTAGGTACAGCCTCTTTATTTCAATGCAATTTCTAGAGTTTCTTTGTTGTTGCTCAGGTGACTGAGGGTGAGATTGGACCCTTCAGCTTAGTGAAAATCCCAGTCCTGTTTGTCCCAGCTGTCCCTGGGGATGTGAGGGCAGAGTTTGTGATCGTGTTTGACAACCCAAACTGCAAACCAGTGAGTGACCTGCTTCAAAACTTGCGTAAAATAGTTTAAAATCTTCTCATTTGTGCTTTTTTCAAGAATGATGTATTAGGTAGTTTGATGGGAGGTAGTTTAGTAAGTCATAGCTCTTATTTCTGATGCAGGATGTTTGTTAAACCTGCTCATTCTCTTAGTTTCTATGCAAATAATACCAATATCCCCATTTTATTAGACATCATATTAAAAAATATCTCATGTCCTGGAAGCCTATGTGGAAGTATTCTCCCTTATTCCCAGTCCACACAGTTTATTTCCTTTCTGATCTATCAGAATTGGAATTATTTTGCAGGCAGTAGTGAAGCTGATGTGTGAAAGCTGGAAGAGATGACAACTTTAGTTACCACTTCAGCATATTGTGATTCTAAATTTTATTTGAAGCCAAATTCTGCTTGGAACAGTTCACAGAACCTTGCCAAAAAATAAAGACAAACTTCCCAGAAGCTCAGCAGCCAGTCTTGGCAGTCCGTTGGGCTGCAGAAGGAGCTGCAGATATCTGCTGAGGCTCCTGTGGGCACCTTCTCCACCACTCTCTCCCCAGGAGAGGAGGGCTTTGCAGGGCTTAGCTCCGTGGGCCCTGGTGCCAGACCCAGGTTACTGCAGGGAGCACAGCCCTGTGCTGCCTTCCCTGCATTTCTGTGCTGGCTGAATGAGCTGTAGCTCCAGGGGACCCTGGATTTCAGCCCATTCACTTCAGCTAAAGGCACTTTAAATACTTCTTTTCAGGCAGATGTTCTTCCTTCAAGTTCCCTGTCAAAGAATCCATCCCAAAGTATAATTATGTTTTTCTGCTGGAGCACTTGGGTTTACTTTGCAAATGATTTTCCTAGGTCTGCTTCATGAAAGAACCTGTTGCTCCACAAATAATAAAATATTTTACTCTGTTGAATTTATAGCAGAAATTCTTGCTGTAAGTCAATAAGAATCTGAGACTGACAAAACTAATCCCCTGTCATTGCTGCCCTGCCAGCTGAGCTTCAGTGCCATTGGAGTTTCTGTAGATGTGCCCATCTGGGTGCCCCAGCCCAGCGTGGACCTCAGAATCTGCCTGTATGAGCGGCTGTACCAGGACAGCATTGAGGTGTGTAGCAGGTGAGCTGCCCTGGGGCTGCCTCTGGCCTTGGCACTGCAGGGGCACATCCTGAAAGCCTCTGAGCTCTGGAAATTGGTCTTGGGCATCCTGCTATTCCAAAATCCTAACCACAGCCTGAGCTATGAGGTATCCACAACCCTCCCCACTCCTGTCAGATTCCCTGGGTTGTTCCTGTTCTTTGGGGGAGCTATGAAGCTCCTAGGGAATGGCAATCCCACAGTTCCCTCATGTGGAATTTGCACACTAAACATTTAGGGAGATAAATGTGTCTAAAATTAAGTGCACATTGGGTCAATTCAACCAGGAAATTTTGTTGTTTCTCAGCTATTTTGTATTCAATTAAAGTCCTGGGGGGACCTAGGATCTGGAAGCCAGTTTCATGAGAGTCTTTCCAGACCTGGGATTAGATGCTGGATAAATCATTTCAGTCCTTCTGCATTCACTCTAAAATGGGAGAAGTGCAGTTCTGCTCACCCATGGAAGCATTAAGGTGTCCACTGAAAGGACAGGTCCCTCTGATTACACAGAGAGTGACCAGACAGTGATTGACAGGGGAAAAATATCTGGGTGTTTAAAATTCAAGTCAGTCACATCTGAAGACTGGTTCTATTTGCACTGTGATATAAAGGGAATATTCCAGCTCCTTGGCTTCTGGAGATTTCCTGCTATTAAAAGTAGTTATGAGAACATTTAATTGTCTTCAGGTGCTGGGTGTTTTCCCTCCACCTAATGCAGTCACTATGGAGTTCTTATTTTAACAATTTGCATTTCTTGGAGTCTATTTCAATAGGATTGGGGTGGGTTAGTGGGAGGGTGGGGGAGAGATTGCTTATGTGGAAGGCATCCATTCTAAACCTCTTACCAGAATTACAGACTGCAGAGATTCTTCACAGTTGGAAAGAAATGAGTAAAACTGTTATCTCAGAAATTCAGCTTACAGATATGACAAGCACAAGTTGTTATGCAAGTGATTTTACTTGGTCTAGATAACCCAGGGATAAAACTTATAAGTATAGAAGCAGAATAACTCTCCTAACAAAACTTAAGAGTTCAAGGGGATCCCAAAGGTAGAAGCTGTCAAATGGCTTAGGGCAAAACTTCTTAACTGGGGGAAAAATCCTGTTGATCCTTTGCCAAGTTTCACTAAATTAAGAGCACTTAGTATGTAGTAGCCTTTCCTTAGTGCTTGGGCAAGTCAAGGCTTTGATTTATCACCCAGTTTCCATAATTAGGAAAAATTGCCTGTTATACAGTCAGGTGGGCTGAAATTCAGTATATTTCATGTGCAGAAATACCGTGTATTAACTTTTTATCCTGCAAAAGTCGATAGATTTCATCATTCTGTTGTGGCCTGAGCAGTTTCTCCCTCCAGGAGCTCCTGACATGTCCCTTGGTGTATCAGGAGGAGGATTCCTCCTGGAGACTGCCTGTATCCACTGGCTGTGACTTGTAGGCACAAGGGGAACATAAAGTTTCCAAGTGAGTCAGGTACCTCTGGAACTGGAATGTCCCAGCAAGCCCTGGTGAATTGTAAAATATTGCTAATACTGGTTTTGTTCTGGGTTTTAGTTGTTTGTTTTTTTTCTGGCCATGAAGACCCTGGTAATCAGGCAGCATAAATAAGCAGCATAAAGGGTCTGAAAGTGTCTTATCAGAATTGTGTTCAATAGAAAGCATTTTGAAAAGTAATTTATTTGGCAGGTTATAATCTGCACTGATTTAATGAAGTAGTATATAATTCTCTTAGATTGTCAACAGTCAGAAATCATTGCAGGCTCCCAGCCCCACTTGCTGTAGCTGTTGATTTAGAGGAGACCATCTGGCCTGACAGCTTTGAAACCAATCCAGGGGAAGGAGAATGACAAGCTGAAATATTTGTAAATTGCTCGGCAATTTTGCACTTAGGCATAAAATTCCAAAGCAGGGGATGATCCATGGCTATTGCTGTGCTATGATATGGCCAGAATTCAGTAGACAGGCAGAGGATTCCTGGCTTCCTATGTGCCATTCCCAGAGCAAATTGATTCCAAGATTTAGCAGAAGAGCTGGCAGGACCAACTCAGCCATGCTGTGACTTGCAGCCCTGCAGAATCTCTGCTGGTGGAGGACAGGTTACATCTGTTTAAAGAAATCACCAGGCTTCAGTCATCCTATTGATCCAGATAGAGCCAGTATATGTTAGGAGCAAATAATCATCTGATATTTCACAATAGCTTGGCTTTGACTGCCCCTGACCTGACTTAGCGCTGTGCTGAGCTCTGACAGTTCTCTTTGAATCAGCTGGTGCACTGTTTGCTACAGCTGGGTTTGTTACAGAACTTCCAAGTCTTGTTTTCTGTACTTAAAAGAGAACACAACTGTGTGAACTTGCTGTAGCAGATTTCCCTGCCTATCATTTTCAAAGGAAGCTTGGGATTGTTCTGGTTACAGTGCAGGGATGGGGGCAGGAGGGCTCAGACTCCAGAGTCACTGAAGTGGCCTCAAAGCCACCCAAGCATGTCTGATGTGTTTGCAGAGCAACAACCAAGCTGCGTTTGAAGTTTGAGGTGTGCAGAGAATTGAGCAAGCACATGGAACTGCTTCCAAAAACAGGCCACATTCAGGCTCAGTCATCCTTCACCGCACAGCTCAAGTTCCTGCCCAGGTAACCAACATTAATCCAACTCTAATCTTTCAGGATTTCACACAGTGTCAGTGGAAAAGCTGAGCAGGGTTGCTGTTTCCTCCTGCTGTCCAGGCTGGACCTCACAGTGCTGCTGCAGTGCAGGTCTGGTCTCCCCCCTGTCCCCCTGGAAGCTGCCAGATGCTCCAGGAGGAAATGAACTTGGCTGCCAGGGCTGTGAGGCAATGCCCTCCCTGTGGTGACAGCAGCACAGTGACAGTCTGAGCTCTCGTATTCCTGGGAGGCTGCTCCTGTTCTGTGGGAAGCTATTATTGTCCAGGAGGGAGGTTATTGAGGCAGGTGGCAGCTTCATGGATCACTGATTGAATAATTTCTGGACAAGAACTCCTCTGTTTGCTAATTTAGGTGAGAGTGGTTGGGCTTCCTGTCCATGTCTCTCCTCCCCAGGTACATTTTTCTTGAAATGATGATGGTTTTGATAATCAATTTCATATTGTGTTTTATGTTACATTTCCTGATGCTAAAAGCTTTATCCCAGCAAGATTTGCTTCTCCATTTTATGAAACATCTACAAATACAAACATAGCTCAGTGATAGGAAACAATCCCAGTTTCTAAAATTTAAATAACAGAGCTCCCATCTGCCACTGTTCCTTTTATTTACCTCATCATTGCCATCCTATAGAATTTAGCAGGCCATTGTTTTCAAAAAATAATGACTTATGGAATTCATTTTGGTGTACAGCCAAATACTTCAGTGTCTTTGGCTTTGACTGCTGCTGCAAACCTGCTGCTTCTTTGATATGGATTTTTAGTCCCGTGGATTTGTGTTTGGATTCTCACAGATGTGCTCAGCACCTCTGGATTCTACCCTGATTTCAAAATTTTCACCAGGTTGGTATTCAAAGAACGAAATGTATTTACAGTTCTTGCAGCATCTCAAATCCCATCAGGTTATGACAGTAACATGATGACATATTCTGTCCCTGAACTTCAGCTGCTGCAAAGCACCGCTACCCTCTCCAAGGGGATGAAAGCAGAGCTTGGATTTAGAACCTTAATCTTCATTTAAAAAACAGGGAAGCTTCAGCAAGGAGATTTGATGAAATTAAGGCATTTCTGACACACAAAATAAGTATCTGGCTGTTTCGGGGTATGGATCAGTTTTAAAGACCTAATGCAGGGGACACTGCTGGGAACTGAGGGGAAGCACTGAGCCAGTGACACATTTCTGTGAAGGCCTCTTAGTGAGCTGGCATTAGGAGCTCTATTAATAGAGCAGCTGTGTTACAAGTGACACCAAAGGGAAAGGAACCCCCCACTCAGCAGTGCTGAGGGAGCAGGGAGCTGCCTGATGGCTTGGGAAGTTTTCCCGAGTGTTCTGTGCACACAGACGTGCTTGGGCAGGTGTTCCAAAACCCAGCTTCTGAGAGTTTAAAGCCAACATTTCCAATTTAGTTGAAGGCACATTCTCTACTCTGCTGCCTTTTACCATTTCCAAACACCATGTTCTGTAGTTCCCTGCATTTGGAACTAGTCCTGCTCATACTGGCAGTCTGAATCTGATTTGTCTTTTTGTGCTTCTCTTTAACTGTGCCATTTTCAGAGAACTTTCTGAAGAACTCCAGGACTTTTTCCCCAAGGTAATTTAGAGTCCATCCCCATGTCCATAGAGTTACAAGTGTTTTCTTCCCCCTCTGGATTATTATGAAATAGATTAATTTTTTTTGCTATTCAGAAGACCTGTGACAAAGTGAAAGCTGATGCTCTGCTCCTCACTTCCACTTAACCTCAGTTCTATGTGTAAAGAAATTCCCAACACTTTTCAACATCACTCTTACACCAAAATAACAGCAAGATTTTGGATCACCACAGCGACTGAGTGACTTTAACAATACATTAAAGAGTTGCATGCAATTCCATGAGTAGTAGTAGAACATGAGCACTGTGGAGATCCAAGAACAGGAAGCAACTCACTCTGGTGCTCTGAGACATAAATAGAACAGCAGAGCTAAAAATGCTCCAGGTTTGTATTGTCTTGGCTTGAAGCTCTGAAATGGAGCTTGTGACAGCAAGATGCTTCACCTAGAGAAAACCTGCATATTCCTGCATATAAACCTGCATATAAATTCCCAGTCTGGTTGGTAATCAGGCACTGCTGGGCTCCAGGTTTGTTCACTTTATGTCTCTGCTTTGGGATACAAACTGGTTCTGCCTCAGGCTGATCATTAACACCAGTGGCCAGCGGGAGCCACTGCCTTGGCTGGGCTGGCGACATGCTGGGGCTGCAGCAAAGCTGCACAGGGTTTATATTCTGATTGGAGAGTAAGCTTTTAATTTTTCAGAATTTTAAATGACCGGATGGCATTTAAAAACAAAAAGGATAAATGTACGCTGACCTCTGTGACTGCTCTTAAAATCCCATGTCCAAAATCCTGTCTTTAAAAACAAAAAAAAATTCCAATATAACTGTACAAGGTAAACCATTCTGACATTGCTGTCTTGCAGCCCATGCCCTCCTGCTCAGAACATTGCCTGGGAGTCCCAAGATGAAGGAAATCTGGGACAAATCCAGTATATTTTTGACCTGACTGCATCTTCTTTCCCTTGGTCAGGAGGTGGGCCTAGATAGGTCACTAATTTTTTATTGGTATTTTCTTGCACCATTCTTTTACCATTTTCTCTAATATTTGAATTTATCTTGAAAGCAGAATTTTAATGAGAATTCCCTTCAGTGAAGAACTGGAGTTGATGCTTAACCAGGTGAATGCTCCAATTTGAGGACAATTAAATGAAGATTAAAAGCTTTGAATAATAAAACTTTCAGACCTTAAGTAACAGGATTCAATTTGTTTTTCTTTCTGTTTGGAAATAATCCATCAAAAGTCAATTGTTCCTCTTGGTGAGAAAATAGTTAGAATGTTTTAATGGCACTTACTGTACTTTGGATTTGTACTTTTGTGTTTTCAGGAAGTCTCTTCCTGAAGATGCAGGGAGGTATTTCAATGCAGAGACAGGAATCCTGGAGGTTCCAGTGACAATCCTCATCGTGGACAAGGTCAGGGAGTTTTGTGATGCTGATTATCAGACTGACAGTTTATGTAAATTATTTTAGTGAATGTTCACTTAAAGGTACCTAATTTTAGATTAGTTCTTTACTAATTGGGGCTCTGTGATATTAGTAAAAGATGCTTAAAGTGCTAATATAGATTTGATGTTTTTTTCTTGTCTCATGTTTGCAGTACAGGAAGTTAAATCCTTTCTCCTCAGTGCTGGTATCATGTTACTGTCAAGGAACAGAGTAACTTTTTCTTGCACTTTTCCTGTTGGAGGACATTTCATTTAAATTCTGTCCTTACAACCCACAGATAGAGGTGTTAATCCTGTGCTTTTGCATTTGTTTCAGGCTAAAAAAGTTAATTTTACTGTCCATGCCATTCTTACTACTTCTGATTTGGAAATCAGCCCAGAACAGATCAATTTTGGATACTGCACGATCTATGAAGCTGTACAAGCAAACATCATCCTAACAAACAAATCCATCTTGCCCCAGGAGTTTGGATTTGTGGGACTGCCAGAGGTACGGATTTACCCACAGGCAAAAGAGTACACCTCCTCTGCTGTCAAAGATTTCAGTGTCATGGGAACATCTTCAGTGTGAGTGTAAATAAATCATGACTGGTTCTTGAAGCCCCATGGGAATCCTGCTCCCTGTGGACTTCTGTCCTGGAGTGTGTGAATCTCCCTGGGTGACACCCTCTGCATTGGCAAAACAATGCAAATCCCTGGGAGGAGACTTTCCTGTCCCTGATCTTTTCCTATCAGAATTCCTGGGTTTTTACACCAAGAGATTTCCTAAGAGAACACCTGGGGCACTTTTACCATTATATAAAACAGGTTTGGGGCTGTGGCCTCAGGTAAGAAATGTGCCCACTTTGCACCAAATGCCCAAAGGCTTTGCCTTTAAAGTGCTCCTTGGGAACCATCCCAATCCATGCCTGGGCACTTTCTGAGTCACTAGAAGTTGATGTGAAAGCACAAATTTAAGCACAGGACCTGCTGGGTTCATGTGGGCTGGGTCTCCTGAATAATTTTTTGGACAAAGTTTGTTCTTCAAGCTCCGTAATAGCAGTATGAAATGGCTGGTCATGTTGGCATCAGCGCTGGAGGAACCTGGCAGTTAATTAGGCATTGTCCTGTTCTCTGCTGTCTTAGGGATTAAAATCAAGGAGTAGATAAAATAAATTGTTAACTTCAGCTTCATGGAAGCTGTACTTCCCAGCATTGTTTCCTGAGGAGCTTGAAGAGTGATAGGAAGACTTTCTTGACTCATCTTTAACTCAAGCACAAACCACTGCACAGCTGTGGATGTGGAACTGCTCCTGTCCCTGTGGTGTCCCTGCCTCAGACAAGAATCAGTTCTCAATGACATGGGGCAGCTGCTGAGATTTTTACCATATTACATTCAGTTTTATGTGAAGAGTAAATGAACATTAGAAAAAGGTGATTTCCACAGATGGGAAGAAGCTGGAGAAGGGATTCTCCTGAAATCTGAGTTAATGAATGTAATACCTTTTGAGTTACTTTGAGATGAGAAGTCTGCCCCTCAGACTCTGGACATTGACTTGGACAAAAACTTCTTCCTGGAAGGTTTCTCTTTTCCTGACAGTTCCACATTTAATAACAATTTTTTAAAATCTTGCCAGTAATGTCTTATTTTATATTATTAATAAACTGATAATTTAACTAGTAATTTCTTATCCTGCCATTTTGCAGTTTGTTGAAGTTCAGCCCAACAATGGATTTGGAATTATTCTTCCCCAGGAAAGCCTGACACTGGACATAATCTTTAAAGCCACCAAGGCAAAAGAGTACAGCTTTGAGCTCTCCTGCAGGACAGAGATCAACAGGTGTGTTAATGCATGGACAGCTGGGAAGCTAAAATCTGAATGTCACTGAGCTCCTACTGTTAATCCAGTTCAGAAATTGAATCCCTGCCTGCCTTGGGGAGGTGAGGCTGGGATAAGGTGAGGCTGAGAGAGGTGGGAATTCTCCAGGTGCAAGAGTTGCTCAGTGTCTGTTGGTTTCATCTTAAGTTTTCACATCTGTCTTTACTGAGATGACTTTTCCCACCCCTCCTCAAGTTTATCCTTGTCCCACACCCAAGTTGCAGCCCCTCAACCTGCAGTGCTCTGCTGCTTTTTCAGTACAATTACTGAAGGAATTGTTTTTTGTAAAAATGCTTTACTCCTTAAGCCAATGCTACTGCAATAATTATGGCATAAACTTTGATTTGACTGTATGTATTTCCAGAAGTTCACAGAGGAAGAATTCAAGCAGGGACTCTGGCCAATTGTGCCTTAAAAATAGATAGTATTATTGTTCATCTTTAGGCAAAATTCCCATTGCAAGCTTGAAATTCTGCTTAAATAGGGACTACAGGATTAGCTCCCTATTTTCCGGGCTGATTAAGACACTATTTTATGATGAGACAATTTATCATGTGTTTATTTTTAGACAATTCAAGCTGTCATGCAAAGCAGTTGGAGTCCACCCACCTCTTGAATTGTCTCATTCCTTGGTTCAGTTTGCTGCTACAGTCCTGAACTCTGTGTCTTCAGCCACCCTGGATGTGCTTAATTCCCACGTGGACAGGAACCCCCTCACTCACCCTGTCTCATGGATTGGCAGTGGGAACCCTGTCCCAGTTGGCCCCACTTGCTTTGAATTCCATGTGCCCCAAGACTGTCCTGTGACCATTACACCTTCTGTGGGAACTGTGCTGCCTGGGCAGGTAAATTCACTTTAAATGTAGGGTGTTCTGCCAAATCTTTGATCATCTGTATGCTTAGAAAGGCTGTCACTTGTAAACAAAGCTCAAAACATCAACTGTTGTTAAAATAGCTGGAATATTTTGTATTGTTTGAAAGAATATTTTAAATCAGACAGGAGGGTTAAGCACTGAATCTGGCTAATGCCTTATAGGAGTGCTCTGTCCCCAGTGTTGTCACTGTGATTGATGTGAAGAATGTTTAAATATCAAAAGTATTGGCCATGTAAAGTCAAGCCACTGTACCATCCTGGACTTCCAAAAAAGCTGCAAGTGCCCTTATCCTGAGGATGCTGTGATTTCCTCAGAGCAGAAGTGCACTGGATGTGTGAATTGTGTGCTGCTCTGTGTGTGCTCCTGTTGAGCTCTGTAGGTGTCACATGTGACTGAGGGTTGAGCTCTGCCCTCACTCCTCTGTGTGCTTTCACATTCTCAGAAAAGCTCCATCCGAGTATCCTTTAGCCCGGTGCTGTCAGATCAGCAAATCAGGGAGGAGGCAGCACGGAGGCTCAGCACAGCAGCTGTGCCAGAGGCAGGAGCACAGGTAAGGAATGCTAAGAACAGCACATGCTGGTGATCTGTCACTTCCAGATATTTGTTTCTCTGGATGGTATTTTTATCATAAAATTATTTGCATATTAATGAAGCCCAAGCTTGTGGTCTATGCAGGACCTGCCTATAAAGAAAGATAGTGTGACTGTGCACTCAGTGTGTGGCCTGTTCACTGAGCAATTATTTAATTTCATGCTCACAATTTCCAAAGTGTCCTTAGAGGGTTTTATTGCAAATGCCAGCTGAAATACTCTTTACAAAAAAGAAAAAGGAACTTCTACACTTCCTGAAGATTGACAGCATCCATTGACTTTATATGCAACCCTTAGGTCAGTTAATTTTGTGAGCACCTGTGATTGTCTTTGATTATGAGATAAACAGGTAAAATTCCCATGAGATACAGACTTCTATTCATCTGCTCCAAGAGGAGACCTCTTCTTCTAAGAGGGGGTAAAATATGTCCATTTCAACCTAATTTTTAAATTTTATGGTATTGGAAATATGTCTGTAAGAGCTACTGTGTCTGTGGGCTGTCACTATCATCCCATTGTCCCTTGTCCCCTGCTCTGTGTCACCTCTTAGCTCTGTGTTCTTGGGCCAGGGCTGTGTCTTTGCTCACTCCTGTCTTGGTCAGATTTCCAGAAGTCCCCGTCAGTCTCCAATGGGCAAAAAGAGGAAAGATTCAAAGAAAGAGCGAAAAAAATCAAGCGTTTCCATTCCCAGAGGAAAGGCTGGAAGCAGGAAATGCCTGGCTGCTGTAAATAGCCCTAAAGAGCCAGAACCTGAAGAGTTAAAGCCCAAGTAAGTAAACAGAAGCATCTTGTACTACACAGACAACATTCTCTTTAGAAGTAGTTTAATAAATCTACTAAAACTGTAGGTAGACAAGACAGCAAACTGGAGAGGGAACAGCTTCAGCTGTTTGCAGAGGCTGTTTCCAAAATTAGTGCTGCTTGTGAGCCACACAGCTGTACCCTCTCATGTGAGGCAAAGAATCCCTTTATGCATCAGAAGGATTGAAGACTTCAAAGAATCTGTCAGGGAGCAGGAGCTGGGGCTGTGTGGGGGATGGGGCTGAGCCAATACAGGATTTATGGAAAGGGCAACTGCAAAGCTCAACTTGGGGACCAACCAAAACTACTCAAAGAAACCTTTTTTGAACAGATCCATCAGAACCAGATGATGGCCCAAATCCATGCCAGGGAGTAATTTCTATTTTTAATTTGAGGGTTTACATAGTCTAGCAATTTAGTCATGATCAGTATCAGTGCTGGCAGTGAAATACTGCTGGGAAATGTGCATTTGAAGCAGTTCCTGTGCAGTGTGAGCACCTCAGGGAGAGTCAACATCAATAGCATTGCTGCCTGGAGGCTGGGAGACTTACATGCAAAATCTGATATTTGAGGGTCCTTGTACACCAAGTAATTCAGCTTCTCAGAGCCCCAGACTTCTGCCCAGTCTTAGTAATTTGCAAGTATTTAGAAGTAAATACATACTGAAGCACCAGGCTGTACTGGATGTTTTGATATTTTTTACTAAAATCCTATGTCCATTGCAACCCATTAATTATAATTTTTAAGCACTTTCAACAGAGATCGTAAAAATAAAATTCCTATTTTAGAAGTATTGCATGCATATTGCATTAGAGGATTGTGATCATGTGTGTTTACATGTCATTGAAATGACATAGAAGTACTGGAAGACACTGAAATACCTGATGTATTCAACCAAAGCAAATTGGATTGAGGTTTTTGCAATCTTTAGTGTAACATCTGTTATATGGGTTCTTAATTTTTATTCTCTTTTGGCAACAAAAGCCAACCACTTCGTAAGGTGGGTCCATTACTGACAGTCATTTAGTTAGGTGTGACTAAGAAACAATAATCACAAATAGCTCAGCAGATATTTATTTGTTGTTTTGCTTGCTCTCTCACTCACTGAGATAATTCTTATTCCTGGATTCTCTAGTTCTGATGTTTATAGAGCAGCCCAGTGTTCCCTGACAAAGAGTTTCAGAGGGAGTTTTAACAAATACATCATCCCATGCTTCGTTGCAAGTGGCCACGCCACTGGAGAGGAGGGCCCTGGGAACTTAACCTGCAGGTGGGTGCAGTTGGATAACCCAGAGGTGTGAGGGGGAAGGGGTGGGCTTGCTAATTTATTCATTTGGGGGAGAAATTTGTTTTCTGATCCTAATTACTTCATAGCTCAGTGGTAAGAAACTCAAGCTCCCAGCCCACCAGTTGGATAAGAATCAAACACATGAATATCAAAGCAGCTGAAGGAATAATTATGTGAAAACTTTTAGGCAGCTGTAGCTCATCTCTGCTCAGGCACAGACAGTCAGTGACCAAGCCCTGTGCTGTCACACCACTGCAGTGACATCATGGAAGGAGCAGATCCCTGGCAATAATTGTTATCTCTGTATGAACCCAGAGCTCTGCCCTTTAATTCCCCAGATCCCTTTGCTCTCTCTCCAGCCCTCACAACACCTTGTACCTGGAGCTGCACTGCCCTGCTGTACCCCCACCTGTTCTGATCACTTCCGACTCCAGGGTCAATGCGGCCAACTTTGGGGACGTTTCTGTAGGTATGGAATTTGAATTCTGGTTTGGAGTGGTTTCCCTCTGACAATGAGTTCTTTCCAGTAGAGTTTTGTATTTTCAAAAGTCAGGATAGAAATTAGCCCTTAGTGGGTATTTAAGTGGAAAACAAGGAGCCTCTGGCCAGCTGAGGCTCATGAGAGAGCAGACCTGATCCCCAACCATGGACCTGAAAGCTCCAGAAGTGACTGGCCCAATCTGAAAGCATTTTGGTGAGCTTTGAGTAGTGCCTTAGCCATAGGCCTGGGATGAGTGTCTGGCCCAGGCAGGAGCAGGAGTAAGGGGGAGGAATGGGAGGGCAGGAGTGAGCATTCTCACTTTGGGAAGTGTTTTCATTCCTTGCAGGCCACAGAATGGTGAAAAGAATTACAATAGAAAACATCTCCCCACGGAAGCTGGAAGTATCCTTGATTGGAGCACGTGAGCTCAGCCTTCAGCCTCTGCTTAATCAGACTGTCTCTGCAGGAGACACCAGCTCATCTCTCTCGTGAGTTATTGATCTCTCAAAAGCTTATTGATGCTTAGTTCAGACCAAAGACATGTAAACAATATATAGAATCTGTTCTCATGTCTTTTTTCTCAATCTTTATGAACTTTTTTCCTTGAGTTGCACTGTTTTAGCTGGGATTCTCAGTTCTGAATCCCAGTGGCCCTTTCCTGTTGGTCAGAGCTGTTGGAACGCTTGAGCCAGGTGAAAAGAAACCCCTCATCATATCTTTTTGTCCAAGTGAGGATAAATGGGTGAGTAAAAGATACAACAGCAGTGGGGGAGAGATGTGAGGGGTGTGTAACACACACATGTTACCAACAGGAAGGACTTCTGTTCCCTGTCCCAACATTTGGATCTTGTCTCAGTTCTGGGATGGCTCTTTGGGAGGGGTCAGCTGGAGGGTTGGGGGTTCCCTCAGCAGATGGACTAACTCAGGCACCCTCTTGGGCAGTTCTTGGAAACTCTGGACATCCAGGTGGGAAAGATCAACCTCACCCTTCACCTCTCTGGCCGTGGGGTGGTGCCAAGCACTGAGTGCTCCGTGGGAGAGGTGCTGGACATGGGATACATCATGGCCAGGGACACGGTGACTGCCACAGTCAAGGTAAGGCCTCTGTGCTGAACTGCAAAGAAGGAGTTCTTGTGAGGAGGAGGAGAACATAAACGGTCTCCTTTTGGATTTTGTCCAATATGTGTCAATAACCAAAGTCCAGTATTTGATGGGGAATGGGGGTTGGTGTGACACATTATGGGCAGGCAGCACTGATTGTGCCTCTGGTGGCATGTGGGGACAAAGAGTTGCACTAATGTGGCAAAATTAATTCAGCCACTTTGCAAACTATGGATCTTACAGGCCTGAGACTCAATTTCCATAATGCAAATGCTGTTATGTGAATGAATGTCCCCAGATTGAGAACACTTCCAACCTGACCCTGCTGTTCTCTGTACAACTGGAGTCGCTCTCACCAACATGGGACAGAGACAGGCAGAAAATTCCATCCTTTCTTACATCTTCTATGCAGAGAACAGAGATTGTTGGTAAACTTTCTTTTATTCTTTCCTCTTTTTCCTCTGCTAAATACTCAGGAGGTATAAAGCAGCATCACTGTGTCCACTTAGATCCACTCAACTGTCAGACCTGGGGCATTACAACCCTGAAGTTAAATATCTCATTTTGCTCCCCAGTAGGAGCTGTAGTAATTCTTTCAATATGGGGAGCTGTAAATTTATACAGCCTGAGCAAATACCCACAAGTGAGGAAATATTAGTCCTTAAATCTAAATAAATCCACACAGTAATTGCATATTAAAGATTAGATTTAAAGATGTCCATCTCTGTACAAACACATTAGAACATAGGAAGGGTTGGTGATGCTGTTTCAGTTCCTCTGGAGATGAATGCATCAAACTGATAGATGGATTTATCTGGTGTTCCTAACACCCTGTTTTGCCATGTATCAGCTCTTATTTATTTGCTGTTCCAACAAAAATTAAATGGGTTTAAAAATTATGAAAAGTAAAACAGAACTATCCTCCTTTCTTATCTGTATCCTCATTTTTATTTACTAGGAACACAGAACTATAATGGCTCCAGTGTGTTCAGTGTCTCTCCAACAGAAGGAAAAATTGAGGCTGGGAAGACCCAGGATTTTGTTGTTACTTTTAGTCCTGATCATGAAAGTCTCTACTACTCTGACTGTCTTAAGGTTCTGCTCTTTGGGAAGGTGAGACAGTCAGGATCATGAAAACAGTCTAAATGCTGGATGAACTGATGTAGGGAGGAAAGGGCACACTTGGGGCCCTCTGACATTTTTCAGGTTTAGATATTCAGTTATTCATTGATAAAAATAGTGATGTGGGGTCCATCCCTGTCCTCTCTCAGGGCATGGTCAGGAGGGGACAGGAGATGAGCACAGCTCCCAGGGGCTTCTGCAGGAAGCATTTAATGGCAGAGCAAAGGGGAGAGGGAAGCTCCACCTGCCCAGTACAGCCCAACAGGAGCAGGAGCACCAGGGAGCTGCTCTTGCAGCCACTCAGTGCCACGTTCCATCTGTGGAACTGCTCTGGGATGCTCTGGCCGGATGCACAGGTGGCCTCACCACAGGCAGCCCTGGGCCCCTGCCAGGACATCAAAAGTCAGTGCAGAGTGACCACTAATGCCCAGCAACAGCACTGCAAATGGGCTGGGGCTGAGCAGGAGCTGCTGCTGTCCTTGCAAGCTTTGGATTGCAGTTAGGAATGCACAGCAGGATAAGCTGAAGATGAATGGGCACTTGACCCAAGTTTGGCAACAGAAAATTTTTGCTTCTTTTACTGGCCTTTGTATAAATCGTTTTTCCAATGCCTTCCTGAAACACATTTGCCAGGTTGTTTAAAATAGAAGTGCCAGACTGAGCAAGCCCAGGGGCAGGTGCAGAACTCCTGCGTTAGGGCCCAGGATCATTGGGATCTTTCACGTGGGAGGTGATTTCACAATTTCCTGGGCCAGGTGCCAGCATCGTTCAGGTGATCTGAGCTGTCACCTGCATCCAGGACTTTTTGTCTCATCCAGCAAACAGCCCACGAGATCCACCTGAAGGGTGCAGCCCGGGATCACCTCATGTTTGTGGAGGGGGGAGTGCCCCTGGATGTACCCATGGAGTCCTTGGCTGTGATCTCATCTGTGGCACCACAGGAAAGAGGTAAAGTGCCACCACTGTTTATTATGGAACAGGGAGGGATCAGGCATGGGAATGTTCCTCTTCCTTTAAGAAAAAAGGAAATTAAAGACAATTTTTCCAGAATCAGAAAAAATAAGCATTATGTTACAGCATATATTCATAATGCATATATTCATAATGAAAAACCCACAAAACTTTCTCTTAAGGAAAGTTTTTATCTTCATTTTAATGCAGTTCTCTCTTAATGATCATCTTCCACTTCTGCAGCTTCCCTGCAAAATTTATTATAGTGTAATACTACTATGAAGAATTAGGTGCATTTGCTTTCTGCTACTTCTCTGAGGTGTATTGAATGTTTAAGAAATTATTTCATATATAATCACATATCCTGGACTGTCCTGTTTGTCCTGTTATGAAACTTCCAGGGGTTTGAAGTTACTCTTCCTTAATTTCTTGGGACGGGATCTGTGTTAAAAGACAGGATGCAAACAGCTCCTGACTCCTGAGTTTTAAAATAATTCTAAGCACATACACATAAGCTGGAATAAAGTACACAGAGGTGTGTGCCATGGGCTAGAAACTGAGCCTGGAACTTGATAAACATGTAACAGTTGCAGTTTGCAATTACAAATTATCCAAACCCTCTTTTTCCTTAATTCCTCACAACTCTGTAAAAGGATCCCTTTATCTCTGCCAGCTCCTGAGTTTGACACATCACTTTGTTTTGAACCATCGTGGTGCAATTTCTGTTGGCTCCAAACTGCCAAAGGCAGTTTTGACTGTCTCAAAGTTGACCTGGTTGCTGTTTGTTTAGGGCCACAAGAAGCAGTGAGGTCCCTTCTCCTGCTCCTGGAGTACATGGAGGGCTCAGCAGAGCCAGCCAGGGCAGAGATCACCATTGGCACCATGCAAAGTCCTCTGTTGGCAGCCAAGAAGGTGAGGGAAATAAAACCTGCAGGTTTGTGCCAGGTGCTATATGGGATCCTGACAGTGTGCAGAGGTCTGTTCATTCCTTTAGTCCAAAATTCACAAATTCATAAATTAAAAAGAGCAGCTTTCAGAGTTTCTGGTGAATTTTACATTATAAAAGCATCAGTGTTTGAAAACATTATTTCTCAGGGGCTAATATAAGGAATTAGCATTATCATACTAAGTCAGCAACAACCTTAATTTATGAGTTTGCTTCCTCAATTCAGGAATACAGAATTTTGAGCCCAGAACTGATTTACAGTTCCCATCCTGGTATTTTAATGGAGTATTGCGTGATGAGGTGACACAATGAATGTCCCAGTGGATAGCTGGTGTTTTGTGGGGCAGTTCGGGCAGGGGCAGGGCAGCAGCCCAGGTGTGACTGTGCCTTCTGTCCGTGCCAGGCCGTGGAGTTCAGCCTGGACAGCGGCCCGGAGCTACAGCAGGCGGGGTTCATGCTGGACGGCACGAGGGGAGCCCTGGAGTGCGGGCAGCTGCAGCATATCAGCGTCTCGTGGATGCCACCTGCCGACCTGCAGGTGAGGCACGGCCCGGCGCTGGCACCGGGCTCCTGGTGGGGTCACACCGGGCTCCTGGAGGGGTGTCACACCGGGCTCTTGGCGGGTGTCACACCGGGCTCCTGGAGGGGGTCACACAGGGCTCCTGGTGGGTGTCACACAGGGCTCCTGGAGGGATGTGACACACAGTTCCCGTTGGGGTGTTATCCAAGGCTCCTGTCAGGATGTGACACCAAGGTCCTGTTGGAGTATCACACAGGGCTCCTGTCGGGGTGTGGCCCAAAGATCCTGCTGGGAGTGTGACACAAAAGTCCCATTGGGATGTGACCCACAGTTCCTATTGGGGTGTCACCCACAGTTGGGATGTCACCCTGAGCTCATATTGGATTGTCACACAAAGTTCCTGTGACCCACAGCTCCTGTTGAGGTGTGACCCACAGCTGCTGCTGGGTGTGGGCAGCACAGGTGGCTCAGACACAGCCAGGTGACAGCTCCTGTGTGGTCCCTGAAGGAGCAGGGGTGGTACAAACCCCCTTTTGGGAACAGGAGCTGGAACAATGAGATTATCTGGAGCCTTCCTGCCTCCCCAGGGCTGTGCTTGGCTATGTGGTGGCAAGGACAGGGGTGAGCCACTTGTATCCCAAGGAATCTCTTCCTGCAGGGAAGTCCAAAGGCCAAAGTGCTGCTGCTGTTAACAGGGTCAGGTGCCCTGAGTGAGCTCTGTAGGTCCCTGGGACAGAACTGCTGCAGCCTTGCCAGCACAGACCTGACTTTACATGGATCACTCTGCAATACATTTCTTTGCCATGGGCTGCCTTTCCTTTGGCACATTCCAGAAAGTCACATTCCTGGGGCCTTTGGACTTTCCACTTTAGGTGCCCCATTTCCCTGGCTACTTCTGCCTTGTATCATAGAGGTTGGATATGATGGCTCAACAACTCCATGAGGCTGTGATTGCCCTTCCTGATTCACCTCCTTGAGCATTCATGGAGACTGAAGACATTGACTCCCTGTGTGTGGGATGGCAGAATGAGTAGCTGGTTCCAAAATTAATAATATTTCTGCCATCACACACAGAAAGAGGCAGCAGAGTTTCTGGCAGGATGTATCCAGTCCACATCATGCCTCTTGGTAACCCCTGGGTCCTGTACAACACTGAGCATTTACTGGGGGCTGACAGGATCTGTTTCCTTCCAGCCCTCTCTGGGAGCTCTAAAATTGCTGCTGTGCCCAGTTGCCATAGCTGTGATGTGGAGACAGTCTCTGTGGCACTCTGGGTACAGAATTCTGAGTCACTGTCATACCTCACTGCCTGCAGCATGAGCATCACTTGGGGACAGGAAGGAGCCAGCACAGTGGCTGTAACCTGTCACCTCTAGCTATAACTGGTACCTTGAAAATTGAGATGTGAAACACAGATTTTAGGAGGTGATCAGCTTATGTCTCCTATTGAAACAAAGAAATTAAGAATTAGGAAGAAATGCTTGACTAAAAGGGGTGTCTGACAAAAACCATACCCTGACACCCTAATCCCCAAAAACAAGAAAAAGGGTCAGACTGCAAGATGAGATAAGGAGCTAGAATACACAAACAAGATGCAAAGACAAAGGCACCACAGAATAAAAGAAATTCCTCAGACCCTAAGCCGGAAGAAACAGATTTGAAGTCCCAAAAAGTGGCCAAAGAACTGAAAGGGGCATGGGGCTAATTGTAATATGAAGTGAAGACAGGCAAGGTTAGGAAATTAATATGTATTAGGCATATTGTGTAAACTTAGTCTGTACAAGATAAAAAGGGAAAACCTAATCAAAAAAGTGTGCATGCTTTTTAGAGGAGATATCCCCATGCACCTCAGCGCTGAATAAATTCATACCTGCTCTTATAACTACTCTGCAAGTTATAAAGTTCCTTTTATTCTGCAAATCACTATGTCCAAAACACTAGGCTGGTTTTCTGTGTGGTTCTTCCTGCAGACCAGTGACCCCCCGCTTGTGTCAGCCCTCCTTACTGTAAAAGGTGACATTACAGAGTCCTACCGAGTCCTGTTCATGGCAAGAATTGTGTCGGCACCTGCTCCCACTGAATCCTCATCAGGCCAAATGGAAAGGAAGATGGAGGCTACATTACTGTGAGATCCCTGGATCTCTGGTGAAACATGGGAGAGATTTTGAGATTGCTGCAAATAAGAGTGAGGGCAGCAGGGACATGGGAAGGAAGGGCCATGTAATATTTCTGCTCTGTTTCATCCAAAGTTCTCTGTAAACTCTGGTGCCAGTAGCTTCATTTTCCAGCTGACTCTGTGACAATAATCTTGTGTTAGAAGAAAGAATTACTGAGGGCCCCAAGAAGCTACACCTGCTGTTAATCCCATGTCTCCCAAAGGTCGGCAAAGGAAGAGTATCTGATTTACATCCACATAAGTGAGTTTCTATCTTTTTCCAATTTCAGATGCTTTTTGTAGGATTTGTAAAAGCCTTGACTTTTTCTCTTTTAAGACCAGAATAAAGTTTCTTATTCAAGCCTCCTCCAAGTCATTCGGGCAGTCACTTTTACAATGTACAGTCAAATCTGTCTGGTAACACATGGTCAAGGGAGAATATCCCTGTGCTATTCCCTGGATATGGCCAGGCATTTGCCAGAGATCCTGGCTGTCCAGGAACTTTGTATTTCTATATTTGCCTTCTGCTGAATTCCATCTTGTAATAAATTATTGTATGTATTAAAAATTCAGAGAGATATAAATTAAATGTGTTTGTAATAATGTGAAATATAAAATGTAAAAAAACCCTGCTCCGGGTCTGGTCGAGATCCCCTTTGGAAAGTGACAGATTGCAACCAACACCCAAGATAACGAACTCAGGGAAAACCCATCAACTCAGACAAATTGACAGGACAAAGACCATCAAGACAACAATAGAGCTGGCTCAGAGAAAATACCTACCTCCGGACCTGAACAACGCCCTACAGATTTCTGTGAGGAACAATCAGGTTGACAAAAAAGACAAACTCCAAAAAGATAATCATCACCAGACCTGAACACCCCACCTGTCGAACCAGTATTGGAAGAAGCAATCAAGAAGGACAAAGGGGAAAACACGGCCTAGATACCCATCTGCACCAGCCCAGATTCCACTACTCTGCTCTGATGACACAAGTTGAAATACATATAGAATCTCCTTTGCATATGAGGAGACTCTGCCCAGACACTAGTTAACTCTATTATTCCATGCCAGGAAATCCATTCACTGGACGATCAGAGACACTTGGTGAATGGAACCTGCTTGGAATTTTAGCCCAAGGACATAAAATCTCTATAAAAACCGAAGCATGGAAACCCTCAAGCGTGGATTTGGGAACCCTATACCTTTGGTGTAGACCCTGTCCACCCAGCGCTGCACTGACTATTTTATTGTGGTATTTTATCATTGTTGCTTTCTGTTGTTTATTAATAAATCTTTCTTTTAATTCGTATCACGAATTTGCCTTTGCATTTATAACAGATTGGTGCCGTGACTCGGATCGGGAAAACTGCAGGAGAATCTCGCTGTCCAGGGGGGTACCCCCACCGATTTTGGTGGCCTGGGAAGCCGTGAACCTCCGCAGTTCGCTCCGACATCCGAACCAAATTTAGGCGAAAGGTAAAAACCACAATAAAAAAGAACGGATCCAGAGAGCTCAGGAAGGCACGGAACCTTCGAAAAAGCTGCAGCTTGGTAGCTCGTAAAAAGTCAGAAGTGCACGAAGACATCCTCACAAGAAAATTGCTGTAAGTACTGTGAGGTTGAGCGAGCGATTGGGCAAGTGTGTGTGAGACGTGATCTGATCACGGAGCGAGTGCGGACTTCAAGGCCGCGTTTCCATCCTCCCGCGAGGGAATTGGCCGGCCACGAAGGAAGCGATTCCGTGTGAAAAAGACTCTCTTTCCACGCTTGTCAAACCTGGGACTAAAAGGAGTTCCGGGGGACCGATCGCAAGGGGTTGAGAGGGGAAGAGGACGTCCAGTCGAGCTCTGGAATGAGTAAACCCTTTCGGCCAAAGAACCTAAGAAAGGTTCAGAGGAAAAATTTGAAGCGCTAAAAAAACCCCGGTGCAGCTAACCGAGAGGTGAGTATTGGCAGACTTTGATTTTCCAAAAAAGAATCGGACGAACACAACGCAGAAACAGGTAAGATTTTTTTTACTTTACTATGAGGCAGAGAAAGAGTAAGATACAAAAGAAAAATAACAAGAAAGACCCTTCCGAAAAAGCGAAAGAATTGCTAGACATCCCACCAGAAAACCCCTTGGGATAAATGTTGAAAAATTAAAAAAAATTGTCCTAAAAAGAAAAAGAAATCCAAAGCAAAATCCTGTGCCGAGGTTTGGGGAGGGCAGGAACTGAGAAGCCACCTCACTTGGCCAGTACTAGGGACATTTGAAAAGTGGACGTGCAACGAATTAATCTCTCACGTAAAGCGTAAGGTTCCCTCGGACTCCGAGGAGAAAGAATATGCCAGACTTTGGTTAATTACCAGAGTAGGGTTGTTCCCGGTAAAACAAAAAGGTGAAACAAAAACCGAAAACTAGGAACCCCTAGATCACTTACCCCCACCATACCACAGGCCAGCAGAGCCTTCTGCAGCAGATCAGGTGGTGCCGTCAGCACCCACGGGTTCCCCCGGGCAACCAGCCGAAGCACACACATCGCGAACAAGAGACGCGGCACCGGCAGTAGTTCCGGCAGCCCTCCCGGTGTCCCCGCCTGCGGAAACCCCAGCCGCCACAACCTCCTCAGAAGCTAGATGGATGCAAGGCTGGGGATCACTCTATCCCCAGTTGCCCGTCCGGCCGCCACTGCCAGGACCCTCGAACGTAGCAGAGGGGGTCTCTTTCCCACAAATAGTAAAAGAACAGACCTCCAACAACCCCAGTTCCCCTCCTTCAAGCAGAACTCGCTATAAAGCGAAAGCAATGAATGAAAAATGGGGGGAAAATGAAACTGAGCATCGAATGTTTCCCCTCAGGGAGGTGCCAACTGCCCCTGGAGTAATTGGGTTCGTAAATGTACCCCTTAACTCGGGGGATGTGCGAGCATTCAAAAAGGAAATGGGGCGATTGCTGGATGATCCATTTGGGGTGGCTGAGAGATTGGATGATTTTCTGGGTAGTAGTATTTATACGTATGAAGATCTCATGGCCATCCTGAGATCACTGTTTAGTCAAGAAGAAAGAGAAATGATAAAGCAAGCTGGTATCAGGAATTGAGAGCGGCGTAACCCGCAGGGGACGCCAGGCAGCCAAAAATGGCCTGGCGTAACCCCGAGCTGGAACGCCCAGACGGAGGAAAGTAGGAGAAGCATGGTTGATCTAAAGAACATAATTGTACAAGGAATAAGGGAGGCAGTCCCCCGAGGACAGAATATTAGTAAGGTATTTAGAGAATGCCAGAGAAAGGAAGAATCACCCACTGAATGGTTGGAGAGATTGAGGAAAAGTCTGCAGATTTATTCTGGGACTGACCCTAACTCTCCGGTGGGGGAAGTCTTGCTCAAAACCCAATTTGTGGCAAAGTCATGGGAGGATATCAGAAAGAAATTAGAGAAGATTGACGGATGACAAAAGAAAAATCTACAAGAGCTTCTAAGAGAAGCACAGAAAATATATATGCGAAGAGAAGATGAAAAACAAAAACTTCAGGCCAAAATTCTAGTGGCCGCGGTAAAAGAAATACAAAAACAAGAACAAATACATGGTAAGACAATACCGAAAAAGCAAAAGGGGTCTCAAAAAGACAGTCAGGCTCCTCGAAAGGAGCCTCCGGAGTGTTTCTACTGTAAAAAGGTAGGACACATCCAACGGGACTGTCGACAAAAAAAGAAGGATGAAAAAATATTCCAAGAAGACTAGGGAAGTCTTGAGCTCTTCCAGATGGGGACATTAACAGCAAAAGAGCCCTTGATAAAATTAAAAGTGGGTCCCCATCGCCAGGAAATAGAAAGAAGCTGTCCTGGAAAAGACTGCCCAGAGGCACAGGCACGTCCTCTGCCCGGCGAGTGATCTCAGCTCAGCAGCAGCATACAGGCGACGCAGAGAGAGAGACTAGAGAGCTGTATGGCATCCCACTGAGAAATAGCCTTTATTATAGCAGGGCCCTCAGCGAAGGGAGCCAGTGACAGCAGCTCCTCAAACTGGGGAAAAACCGGGGTATTTATAGAGGAGAGGGGCAGGGAAAACTTGGATACATGTATTGGAGTGGATTGATAGGGAGGGAAACCAATGGGGTGTAACAAATTAGCATGTTCATCTCTAGGGCCTCTGGGAGTGACACTTTTTCTCTGCATGACATAAAAGTGTCTCGCCTAGGGAGAAGCTCTCCAGGGGAGAGCCAGGACCTCTGAACTGGCCGGTTTCCCTGCCTCCACAATAGAGCATTTATTGCTCTGAGGAATCTTGGGGGCAAACGACAGAAAATGTGAGTGTGCAACAGCTGAAATAGGGAGGCTGTTCAAAAGGAGGGTACAAAGCATCAGCTAATCAGAGATGTCCTGGGGAGGGTAAAAGGCAGGGTTCACAAAATCATCGTCCAGTGAAGGAAGTAGGGGGGAAAGTCAGGTCACAGGGACTAATCAAGCATCGAAGTTTAGGGGATTTCCAAAGTGGAATTCCAAGCATGAGGTGGACTTGAGGCAGATTGACAGGAGACTCAGGGTAGATTGACAACGTGGGGTAGTAGGATCTCATTTAGACCAAACGATGAACTTACGTAATAACAGAACATACCATTAACAAGAAACACACTGCAACACTTGGGCCTGGGAGGAATCCTACTCTCTTTGCATTTTTCAGAGGCAGTAGCCCACTCCCAGCCACAGGGCCCCTCAGAATGAACCATGTTTCTTTTCCATGTTAAAAAATTCTCAGCCCCCAGGCTCCTGAGGTCAGATTGTCAGAGGCATTTGGCACTCCAAGGGCAGCCTGAGTTTTGTGTGGTGGCAGCTTGGGTCAAGGAGGAATCTTCCTCTGTTCATAGTTTTCAAGGGCAGAAACCCAGTTGCGGCCACAGGCCCCTGGATACAAACAGCAGCCCTCTCCCATGTTAAACAAAACACACCCCCCAGGTTGATGATGTCAGTTTGTCAGGGGCATTTGGCATTCCAAGGGCAGCCCAAGTTCTTGGTGAGCGTGGCTTGGGTCCGGGAGGAATCTTGCTGCGTTCATAATTTTCAGAGGCAGAAGCTTACTTGCATCTACAGGCCCCTTGACACAAACGGTGGCCCTTTTTCAGGGGAAAGAGAACTCACTCCCCCAGGTTCCTGATGTCAGCTTGTCAGTGTCATTTGACACTCCAAGGGCAGCCCAAGTTCTAAGTGGGGACAGCTCCAGTCTTGGAGGAATCTTGCTCCATTTGTAATTTTTGAGGCAGAAGCACCCTCATGGCCAAGGGCCCCTGGACACAAACAGCAGCCCCTTCCCAGGGGAAAGAAAACTCACCACCCCTGGTGCCATAAACCTCCTATCCCCTGCCCCTGAGTACACCCAGCTAGCCCTTGTGGATGCTAAATGCAAAAAGCAAGCAGGGAAAAAAACCTGTGTGAAATTAAGTAACACAGGCTTCTCATTCTGGCCTGAGAAAGCATGAGAAAGAATCCAAAAGAATCCAAATAGTCCTTGGTTGTTGCATTCTGTTTGTTAATTCTGGTTGTGTGATTTGATGGTATGTTCCTGTTATCCCCCTGTTACTGTTATATAATGGTTTTGCCCAGTTGTCCAATTTGTAAACCCCTCCCTTTGTTCCTGAACCTTCCCTGTCTATCACCCTCAACCTGCCCCTAGCCCTTGTCCGTCACTGTTAATCCTGCCCTTTGTTCCAGTGTTTTCCATGCCCTTCATCCCCTACTCGAGGCCCCATTGGTGTTGTGGCTGCCGTCCCACCCATGCTTTCCTCCCATTAGTCCCGAGTGTTGTAAACCCCTCCTTCATCTCCTCCCAGGTTGTGTTCTGATTGGTTTTCAGTTTGTGCCCTCCCCTCTTTAAATTTGGTAGCACAGAGAGGTTCAGGGCTCAGTTGCTCTCCTTTCTCACCATCCCAGTCCTTTCCCCTGTCATCACTCCCTTTACCCTTCAATAAAACCTCTTCCTGGGAAGACAAAGAGACTCTGAGCCTCCTCCATCCCTTTACCTGCGGTGCCTGGGATCTATAGGGCCCGAGTGCAGGGAGCTCTGGAGGTTTGGCACTTGGACCATCGTTCCCGTGCCGTTCCCCACTCTTGGCGCTGCCATTGGCCAAGTGGTTCGGAGCTAGCCCGAGGCTTGGAAAGTCGTAGAGAGCAGCGTCACTTGGTAAAGGACAAAAATCTTAACATGTGTTTTTAGGAAACAGTCAAGGGGTGATGTTCCACTTCACCAATGATGGTAGATGTGTTGCTTTAATGACCAATGAGTTTTACCTCTCAGACCTTCTCGAACATATGTTTAAAAGATTAAAGAGTAATAAACTTTGCTCTCTTGGACAATACAGCTAGGAGAGTCAGTGTCATACTTCTCGTCATTCCTAATATAGTGCGACAAGCCGTGAGTCCACCGGGAGAGGAAGGAGATCTGACAAGGATAAGGTAAAAGACAAAGGAGGCTTTTTTCTCTGAGATACAGTCCACAGTTTATTCTCAGAATGTTGTGGTTTTAAAGCAGTAACTAAAAATTTACTAGAAAACTTACTTATTTCTTGCTGTGAGATATGGATTAGAACAAGAGCAAAACAGGCTTAAAACTTAAAAGGAATAAAGGAAGTTTATTAACAAAACTGCAAGAATAAAAACACCAGAATAAACTTCCAGAAAACCCTTTTATCCCCCAACTATTTAACTATTCCCTTGTACACGTGACAACATAGAGACAAAAAACTTTAGAACTTTGGTGGTTAAAACAGTCTCAATTCTTGTTAAAGTTTTTTCTATCAGCATTTGTAGAGAAACAGAAGTTTTCCTCTGCTAATCTATGGAGTTTCTCACGAGAAAACTATTTCTGTTATAGTTTTCTATTTTTCTGATGCCAGCTGCCCAGAAATCCTGTCATCAGTTCACTCCTCCCGTTTCACCCTGAGGTGTGTATGGGTCAATGAGTCTAGGGATGTCATTTTAAGGATGAGTTATTCAAAGGCAAAAGTTCTCTTCATCTGTCTCTGTGAGCTTCCCTGGAAACAGTTTTCTCATTGCCCTCAAAGCCTCAAATCTTCGCTTCACTCTGTTCCAGCACCTCACTGTATCACAATTACTCTCTTTTTTGCTCAAAATCCACACTTTGAACACTCCATTCCTCCCAATATACTCTGTCATGAATTAAAGGAGTCTTTCCAAACTACTATTGTCCATCTCCATAGCTTTAACAGAAAGATATTTTAGCTTATAAAGCATCTCCTTATTCTCTCTTCTCCATCTAAAACTTAACTTTTTTCTTCACTGTTGTTGTTGGTTTTATGATGTCTTCTTCATGTTGATTGTCTCTCTCTCTGTCTCTCTGGGAAAAAGGAGTAATCTGTACATTTTATCCAGGTAGTAAAATAATTAAAGTCTTAGAAAAGCTGCAAGAGTTCAGTCCAGCAGCAGAGACTGAAAACTAAACCAAGCTGGCTGGCTCTGCTTCTCCGCCCCTCCCCCCGCGGCCTTGTCCGGCCTGGAGCGGGGGGAGGAGGCCAAGACAGAGCCTTGTTACCTTTCCAGAAGCCGGAAACACAAAGAGGACAAGAGAGCTTTGACTGTACACCTTAAGGGGGTGTTCACAAGTTGACTTCACTTTTTAATGGTCAAAACTGCTGTCAATTCTTAGAAATTACTGATAATTGGTCAGGAGGAAAGACTCCCATCAGCCACCAGCAGCTTCAACTTCCTTAGCTCCCAAAACCACCTTAAAGGTAAAGCCACCCTGTGACTTGGAACAAACTCCAGGAAAATAAGAGGCAGAGATGGAGACCGTGGGAATTTCTAAAGTGGGAGGAAAGGGGAGGAGAACAGCAACCAATGGGAGACAACCAAAGGAGAGGGGCGAGGGGAAGGAACCAACACACCACCAATCCAAGGGGGAGCAACAGGGAAAAAGCACTTTAATGCAAACATAACAACTAGCCTAGTGTAACACCACAGCCAGGTTCCAGACACTGGCTTTTCATAGGTGTTTGCCACTCCAAGAGCAGCCAGAGTTTTAAGTGGGGGCAGCTTGTGTCAGGGAGGAATACAGCTCCGTTCGTAATTTTCAGAGGCAGAAGCCCACTCATGGCCACGGGCCCCTTGACACGAATGGCAGCCCCTTTCCAGAGGAAAAAACTCTCCACCCTAGGTTCCTGACATCAGCCTGTCATAGGCATTTGGCATTCCAAGGGCAGCCCGAATTCTCAGTGGGAGCAGGTTAGGTTCCTGAGGAATCTGCTCTGTTTGTAATTTTCAGAGGCAGAAACATGCTTGACACTTGACACAAATGGCGGCTCTTTTTGAGGTTAAACAAAACTCATCCTCCCCCAGGTTCCTGACATCAGCTGTTCATAGGCATTTGGCACTTCAAGGACAGCCTGAATTTTAAGTTGGGGCAGTTTGGGTTCCCGACAGATCCTGCTCCATTAGTAATTTTTGGAGGCAGAAGCTGGCTTGCAGCCAAGGACACCTGGACATGAAAGACAGCCCTTTTCCATGTTAAACAAAACTCCCCTTCCAGGTTCCTGTCATTAGCCTGTCATCGGCATTTGGCACTCCAAGGGTAGCCTGAGTTCTAGGTGGTAGCAGCTTGGATCTACGAGGAATCCTTCTCCATTTGTAATTTTTGGAGGCAGAAGTCTGCTCGCAGCCAAGGGCACTTGGATAAGAACGACAGCACTTGTAATAAGTTGTTATTGTTTGTTAATCAAATTTAATATGATTGTTAAATATAATATGATTGTTGAAGATGTTTTAAGAGCTAATACTGTAAAAATGCCTAACCACAAACATCCTGTTGCAAAAACAAGAAACTACAGCAGCTGCAGAAAAGCTAAAACCCACAGTATCTGTCCACACAAGCAAGAAGGGGGCATTGCTTAAGAAGAGGGGAGTGGCTTAAACATTTTAGAGCCAACGCCTGACCACAAGACTGGGGAAGACCCTACCCACAACCACCAAGGAACAGAAGAAGACCCCCTACCAACAGGTGGCACAGTTGCTGACACGATCCAGGAAGACGCAGATGCAGGGACTATATAAAAAGAGGAACCTCTTCAGCCAAGGCACGCGCCGTGTGTAGGACGCTAAGAGGAAGTGTCCACCAGCCCGCCCCAGCTGGTGTTTTCTTGCTTACTGCTTGCTGGATTAATAAAATTTGCTTTCATGAATGATTATTTAAAGTGTCTCTTCTATTTTGTCACGCCAATTTATAACAGCAGTTTTCCATGGTGAATATGAAAAATGAGGTTTACTCTCTTAATAAATTATAAGAAGTTTAATATAAACAAAAAGACAATTAGGAGACTAAGAAAATAAAGCAAAGGGTTAAAACAGCCAGGTGTCTTGGTGCTTTGCCAGGAACACACCTGATATCTTTGGAACACCCTTTTTATTCTCTCCTGCTGTGAGGGTTTAATGCATATTCAAACTTTTCTAAGAAGCATTTTGCATGGCCACTTCCTGGTTCCACCTTTTTAGAGCATGCTCCATAGATTTTTATCTCTTCTGATTATCATTTTATTTGGGCTGGATTTCCTTTCTCTGCAAGTGGTCAGTGTTGGTAACAGTCTGGGCCCCTTGTCCTGCCACTGATGACAGCTGGGCTTCATGTCCTTCCACTGTCAACGGTCTGGTCCTGGCTGCTGATAACAGTCTGGGCTCCATTGTCCTTCCGCTGATAACAGCTTGAGCCCCACTGTCTTTGCTCTCTGGGGTTTTCTTGCTTTGTGCAGAAGGACATAGTTTTAATGTTCAAAATTCCTTTACACCTAAAACTTGCTAGCAAGAGAAAAAGTACAGACATAGCCAAAAAGCATTGAACATATAATATTCATCCTAATACTTGCGAAAGCCAGTATCACAATATGGATTTATAACATGAAGAAAACTCACCTCCCCCAGGTTCCTGATGTCAGTTTGTCAGAGGTGTTTGACATTCCAAGGACAGCCCAAGTTCTAGGTGGGGCCAGCTTGGGTCAGGGAAGAATGCTCTAGAACCCAGCTCATTTAGACTGTGTTGCCTCTAAGGTTTAAGAATTCCCTCACCATATTCACAAACAACTTGCAAAGGATCTGGATTCCTGGTGTTATAAATGCAAAGGCAATTTTGGATTAAATAAAAAATAAAAGATTTATTATAAAACAATTTTGATAAGAAACAACAAGAAGAGAAAAAAAAAACCACAATAAAATAAGCAGCGCAGCGCTGGGTGGACCGGGTCTATACCAAAGGTATAGGTGTTCCCAAATCCACGTTCGAGAGTCCTCTGGCCTGGGTTTTTATAGGAAGTTTATGTCCCGAGGCCAAATTCCAAGCAGGCACCATTCACCAAAAGGTCCTTGATTGTTCGAAGAATA